>NC_090445.1:1670656984-1670956984 GCF_031143425.1 Pleurodeles waltl
ACCTGACTCTTCCTTTCTAGTACTGGGTAAGGGCCACTCCATTTGTCCTGGAGTGCCCTGGGAGCCACCGGCTCCAGAACCCAGACTTTCTGCCCTGGTTGGAACTCAACCAGTGCAGCCTTTTGGTCATACCAAAACTTCTGGAGTTGTTGGCTAGCCTCAAGGTTTTTGGTTGCCTTTTCCATGTACTCTGCCATTCTAGAGCGAAGGCCAAGTACATAGTCCACTATGTCTTGCTTAGGCTCATGGAGAGGTCTCTCCCAGCCTTCTTTAACAAGAGCAAGTGGTCCTCTTACAGGATGACCAAACAGAAGTTCAAAGGGTGAGAATCCTACTCCCTTCTGTGGCACCTCTCTGTAAGCGAAAAGCAGACATGGCAAGAGGACATCCCATCTCCTTTTGAGTTTTTCTGGGAGCCCCATGATCATGCCTTTTAATGTCTTGTTGAATCTCTCAACCAAGCCATTAGTTTGTGGATGGTATGGTGTAGTGAATTTATAAGTCACACCACACTCATTCCACATGTGCTTTAGGTATGCTGACATGAAGTTGGTACCCTCTGTCAGACACCACCTCCTTAGGGAAAACCCACTCTGGTAAAGATACCAATGAGGGCCTTGGCTACTGCAGGGGCAGTAGTCGACCTAAGGGGAATAGCTTCAGGATACCTGGTAGCATGATCCACTACTACCAGGATATACATATTTCCTGAGGCTGTGGGAGGTTCTAGTGGACCAACTATGTCCACACCCACTCTTTCAAAGGGAACCCCCACCACTGGAAGTGGAATGAGGGGGGCCTTTGGATGCCCACCTGTCTTACCACTGGCTTGACAGGTGGGGCAGGAGAGGGCAAAACTCCTTAACCAATGTTGGACATATTGGGCCAGTAGAAGTGGTTGACTAACCTCTCCCACGTCTTGGTTTGTCCCAAATGTCCAGCAAGGGGAATGTCATGGGCCAATGTTAGGATGAACTTCCTGAACAGCTGAGGCACTACCACTCTCCTAGTGGCACCAGGTTTGGGGTCTCTGGCCTCAGTGTACAGGAGTCCATCTTCCCAATAGACCCTATGCGTTCCATTTTTCTTGCCTTTTGGACTCTTCAGCAGCTTGCTGCCTAAGGCCTTCAAGAGAGGGGACAGGTTTCTTGTCTTTCTTGTCCCTTACACAGCTCCTCCCTTGAGGGTCCCCCTGGGCCTAAGAGCTCAACCTGATAAGGTTCAAGCTCCAAAGGCTCAGTTCCCTCAGAGGGCAGAACTTCTTCCTGAGAAGAGAGGTTCCCTTTCTTTTGCTGTGCTGCAGTTGGTTTCCCAACTGACTTTCCTGTTCTCTTGGTAGGCTGGGCCATTCTTCCAGACTCCAGCTCTACTTGTTCACCCTGTGCCTTGCATTGTGCTCTTGTTTTCACACACACCAGTTCAGGGATACCCAGCATTGCTGCATGGGTTTTTAGTTCTACCTCAGCCCATGCTGAGGACTCCAGGTCATTTCCAAGCAGACAGTCCACTGGGATATTTGAGGAGACCACCACCTGTTTCAGGCCATTGACCCCTCCCCATTCTAAAGTAACCATTGCCATGGGATGTACTTTTCTCTGATTGTCAGCGTTGGTGACTGTGTAAGTTTTTCCAGTCAGGTATTGGCCAGGGGAAACCAGTTTCTCTGTCACCATGGTGACACTGGCACCTGTATCCCTCAGGCCCTCTATTCTAGTCCCATTAATTAAGAGTTGCTGTCTGTATTTTTGCATGTTAGGCGGCCAGACAGCTAGTGTGGCTAAATCCACCCCACCCTCAGAAACTAGAATAGCTTCAGTGTGGACCCTGATTTGCTCTGGGCACCCTGTTGATCCCACTTGGAGACTAGCCATACCAGTGTTACCTGGATGGGAGTTTGGAGTGGAACCTTTCTTGGGACAGGCCTTGTCTCCAGTTTGGTGTCCATGCTGTTTACAGCTATGACACCAGGCCTTTTTGGGATCAAAGTTTTTACCCTTGTACCCATTGTTTTGTGAAGAGGCTCTGGGCCCACCCTCCTGTGCAGGTTTTTGGGGGCCTGTAGAAGACTCTTTACTATCTTTAGTTTTGGTTGTCTCATCACCCTTCCCCTGGGGAGTCTTTGTGACCCCTTTCTTTTGGTCACCCCCTGTTGAAGTCTTGGACACCCTTGTCTTGACCCAATGGTCCGCCTTCTTTCCCAATTCTTGGGGAGAAATTGGTCCTAGGTCTACCAGATGCTGATGCAGTTTATCATTGAAACAATTACTTAACAGGTGTTCTTTCACAAATAAATTGTACAGCCCATCATAATTACTTACACCACTGCCTTGAATCCAACCATCTAGTGTTTTCACTGAGTAGTCAACAAAGTCAACCCAGGTCTGGCTCGAGGATTTTTGAGCCCCCCTGAACCTAATCCTGTACTCCTCAGTGGAGAATCCAAAGCCCTCAATCAGGGTACCCTTCATGAGGTCATAAGATTCTGCATCTTTTCCAGAGAGTGTGAGGAGTCTATCCCTACACTTTCCAGTGAACATTTCCCAAAGGAGAGCACCCCAGTGAGATCTGTTCACTTTCCTGGTTACACAAGCCCTCTCAAAAGCTGTGAACCACTTGGTGATGTCATCACCATCTTCAAATTTTGTCACAATCCCTTTGGGGATTTTTAACATGTCAGGAGAATCTCTGACCCTATTTATATTGCTGCCACCATTGATGGGTCCTAGGCCCATCTCTTGTCTTTCCCTTTCTATGGCTAGGAGCTGTCTCTCTAAAGCCAATCTTTTGGCCATCCTGGCTAACAGGAGGTCATCTTCACTGAGAGCATCCTCAGTGATTTCAGAAATGTGGGACCCTCCTGTGAGGGACTCACTATTTCTGACTAACACAGTTGGAGACAGGACTTGAGGGGTCCTGTTCTCCCTATTTAGGACTGGAGGAGGGACATTGGCCTCCAAGTCACTAATTTCTTCCTCTGTGATGTCATCATCAGAGGGGTTGGCTTTTTCAAACTCTGCCAACAGCTCCTGGAGCTGAATTTTGGTAGGTCTGGAGCCAATGGTTATTTTCTTTATATTACAGAGAGACCTTAGCTCCCTCATCTTAAGATGGAGGTAAGGTGTGGTGTCGAGTTCCACCACCTGCATCTCTGTATCAGACATTATTCTGCTAAGAGTTGGAATACTTTTTAAAGAATCTAAAACTGTTTCTAGAATCTAATTTCAAACTTTTAACAAACTTTTAAACTCTAAAAGACAATGCTAAACAGGGACTTAACACACAAGGCCCTAGCAGGACTTTTAAGAATTTAGAAAAAATTTAAATTGCAAAAATGAATTTCTAATGACAATTTTGGAATTTGTCGTGTGATCAGGTATTGGCTGAGTAGTCCAGCAAATGCAAAGTCTTGTACCCCACCGCTGATCCACCAATGTAGGAAGTTGGCTCTGTATGTGCTATTTCAAAGTAAGGAATAGCATGCACAGAGTCCAAGGGTTCCCCTTAGAGGTAAGATAGTGGCAAAAAGAGATAATACTAATGCTCTATTTTGTGGTAGTGTGGTCGAGCAGTAGGCTTACCCAAGGAGTAGTGTTAAGCATTTGTTGTACATACACATAGACAATAAATGAGGTACACACACTCAGAGACAAATCCAGCCAATAGGTTTTTGTATAGAAAAATATCTTTTCTTAGTTTATTTTAAGAACCACAGGTTCAAATTCTACATGTAATATCTCATTCGAAAGGTATTGCAGGTAAGTACTTTAGGAACTTCAAATCATCAAAATTGCATGTATACTTTTCAAGTTATTCACAAATAGCTGTTTTAAAAGTGGACACTTAGTGCAATTTTCACAGTTCCTAGGGGAGGTAAGTATTTGTTAGGTTAACCAGGTAAGTAAGACACTTACAGGGCTCAGTTCTTGGTCCAAGGTAGCCCACCGTTGGGGGTTCAGAGCAACCCCAAAGTCACCACACCAGCAGCTCAGGGCCGGTCAGGTGCAGAGTTCAAAGTGGTGCCCAAAACACATAGGCTAGAATGGAGAGAAGGGGGTGCCCCGGTTCCGGTCTGCTTGCAGGTAAGTACCCGCGTCTTCGGAGGGCAGACCAGGGGGGTTTTGTAGGGCACCGGGGGGGACACAAGCCCACACAGAAATTTCACCCTCAGCGGCGCGGGGGCGGCCGGGTGCAGTGTAGAAACAAGCGTCGGGTTCGCAATGTTAGTCTATGAGAGATCTCGGGATCTCTTCAGCGCTGCAGGCAGGCAAGGGGGGGGGGTTCCTCGGGGAAACCTCCACTTGGGCAAGGGAGAGGGACTCCTGGGGGTCACTTCTCCAGTGAAAGTCCGGTCCTTCGGGTCCTGGGGGCTGCGGGTGCAGGGTCTCTCCCAGGCGTCGGGACTTTAGGTTCAAAGAGTCGCGGTCAGGGGAAGCCTCGGGATTCCCTCTGCAGGCGGCGCTGTGGGGGCTCAGGGGGGACAGGTTTTGGTACTCACAGTATCAGAGTAGTCCTGGGGTCCCTCCTGAGGTGTCGGATCTCCACCAGCCGAGTCGGGGTCGCCGGGTGCAGTGTTGCAAGTCTCACGCTTCTTGCGGGGAGCTTGCAGGGTTCTTTCAAGGCTGCTGGAAACAAAGTTGCAGCCTTTCTTGGAGCAGGTCCGCTGTCCTCTGGAGTTTCTTGTCTTTTCGAAGCAGGGGCAGTCCTCAGAGGATGTCGAGGTCGCTGGTCCCTTTGGAAGGCGTCGCTGGAGCAGGACCTTTGGAAGGCAGGAGACAGGCCGGTGAGTTTCTGGAGCCAAGGCAGTTGTCGTCTTCTGGTCTTCCGCTGCAGGGGTTTTCAGCTAGGCAGTCCTTCTTCTTGTAGTTGCAGGAATCTAATTTTCTAGGGTTCAGGGTAGCCCTTAAATACTAAATTTAAGGGCGTGTTTAGGTCTGGGGGGTTAGTAGCCAATGGCTACTAGCCCTGAGGGTGGGTACACCCTCTTTGTGCCTCCTCCCAAGGGGAGGGGGTCACAATCCTAACCCTATTGGGGGAATCCTCCATCTGCAAGATGGAGGATTTCTAAAAGTTAGAGTCACTTCAGCTCAGGGCACCTTAGGGGCTGTCCTGACTGGCCAGTGACTCCTCCTTGTTTTTCTCATTATTTTCTCCGGCCTTGCCGCCAAAAGTGGGGCCTGGCCGGAGGGGGCGGGCAACTCCACTAGCTGGAGTGTCCTGCTGGGTTGGCACAAAGGAGGTGAGCCTTTGAGGCTCACCGCCAGGTGTGACAATTCCTGCCTGGGGGAGGTGTTAGCATCTCCACCCAGTGCAGGCTTTGTTACTGGCCTCAGAGTGACAAAGGCACTCTCCCCATGGGGCCAGCAACATGTCTCGGTTTGTGGCAGGCTGCTAAAACTAGTCAGCCTACACAGATAGTCGGTTAAGTTTCAGGGGGCACCTCTAAGGTGCCCTCTGGGGTGTATTTTACAATAAACTGTACACTGGCATCAGTGTGCATTTATTGTGCTGAGAAGTTTGATACCAAACTTCCCATTTTTCAGTGTAGCCATTATGGTGCTGTGGAGTTCGTGTTTGACAAACTCCCAGACCATATACTCTTATGGCTACCCTGCACTTACAATGTCTAAGGTTTTGTTTAGACACTGTAGGGGTACCATGCTCATGCACTGGTACCCTCACCTATGGTATAGTGCACCCTGCCTTAGGGCTGTAAGGCCTGCTAGAGGGGTGTCTTACCTATACTGCATAGGCAGTGAGAGGCTGGCATGGCACCCTGAGGGGAGTGCCATGTCGACTTACTCGTTTTGTCCTCACTCGCACACACAAGCTGGCAAGCAGTGTGTCTGTGCTGAGTGAGAGGTCTCCAGGGTGGCATAAGACATGCTGCCGCCCTTAGAGACCTTCCTTGGCATCAGGGCCCTTGGTACTAGAAGCACCAGTTACAAGGGACTTATCTGGATGCCAGGGTCTGCCAATTGTGGATACAAAAGTACAGGTCAGGGAAAGAACACTGGTGCTGGGGCCTGGTTAGCAGGCCTCAGCACACTTTCAATTGTAAACATAGCATCAGCAAAGGCAAAAAGTCAGGGGGCAACCATGCCAAGGAGGCATTTCCTTACACAACCCCCCCCCCCAAACGAAAGAGGATGAGACTAACCTTTCCCAAGAGAGTCTTCATTTTCTAAGTGGAAGAACCTGGAAAGGCCATCTGCATTGGCATGGGCAGTCCCAGGTCTGTGTTCCACTATAAAGTCCATTCCCTGTAGGGAGATGGACCACCTCAACAGTTTAGGATTTTCACCTTTCATTTGCATCAGCCATTTGAGAGGTCTGTGGTCAGTTTGAACTAGGAAGTGAGTCCCAAAGAGGTATGGTCTCAGCTTCTTCAGGGACCAAACCACAGCAAAGGCCTCCCTCTCAATGGCACTCCAACGCTGCTCCCTGGGGAGTAACCTCCTGCTAATGAAAGCAACAGGCTGGTCAAGGCCATCATCATTTGTTTGGGACAAAACTGCCCCTATCCCATGTTCAGAGGCATCAGTCTGCACAATGAACTGCTTAGAATAATCTGGAGCTTTTAGAACTGGTGCTGAGCACATTGCTTGTTTCAGGGTGTCAAAGGCCTGTTGGCATTCCACAGTCCAGTTCACTTTCTTGGGCATTTTCTTGGAGGTGAGTTCAGTGAGGGCTGTCACAATGGATCCATATCCCTTCACAAACCTCCTATAGTACCCAGTCAAGCCAAGGAATGCCCTGACTTGAGTCTGGGTTTTTGGAGCTACCCAGTCCAGAATAGTCTGGATCTTGGGTTGGAGTGGCTGAACTTGGCCTCCACCTACAAGGTGGCCCAAGTAAACCACTGTTCCCTGCCCTATCTGGCATTTGGATGCCTTGATAGAGAGGCCTGCAGATTGCAGAGCCTTCAAAACCTTCTTCAGGTGGACCAGGTGATCCTGCCAGGTGGAGCTAAAGACAGCAATATCATCAAGATAAGCTGTGCTAAATGACTCCAAGCCAGCAAGGACTTGATTCACCAACCTTTGGAAGGTGGCAGGGGCATTCTTTAAACCAAAGGGCATAACAGTAAACTGATAATGCCCATCAGGTGTGGAGAATGCTGTTTTCTCTTTTGCTCCAGGTGCCATTTTTATTTGCCAGTACCCTGCTGTCAAGTCAAAGGTACTTAAGAATTTGGCAGCACCTAATTTGTCTATGAGCTCATCAGCTCTGGGAATTGGATGAGCATCTGTCTTGGTGACAGAATTGAGCCCTCTGTAGTCCACACAAAACCTCATCTCTTTCTTTCCATCTTTGGTGTGAGGTTTGGGGACTAGGACCACTGGGCTAGCCCAGGGGCTGTCAGAGCGCTCAATTACTCCCAATTCCAGCATCTTGTGGACTTCCACCTTGATGCTTTCCTTAACATGGTCAGATTGTCTAAAGATTTTGTTCTTGACAGGCATGCTGTCTCCTGTGTCCACATCATGGGTACATAGGTGTGTCTGACCAGGGGTTAAGGAGAAGAGTTCAGGAAACTGTTGTAGGACTCTCCTACAATCAGCTTGCTGTTGGCCAGAGAGGGTGTCTGAGTAGATCACTCCATCTACTGTGCCATCTTTTGGGTCTGATGACAGAAGATCAGGGAGAGGTTCACTCTCTGCCTCCTGATCCTCATCTGTTACCATCAAAAGGTTGACATCAGCCCTGTCATGGAAGAGCTTAAGGCGGTTCACATGGATCACCCTCTTGGGGCTCCTGCTTGTGCCCAGGTCCACCAGGTAGGTGACCTGACTCTTCCTTTCTAGTACTGGGTAAGGGCCACTCCATTTGTCCTGGAGTGCCCTGGGAGCCACCGGCTCCAGAACCCAGACTTTCTGCCCTGGTTGGAACTCAACCAGTGCAGCCTTTTGGTCATACCAAAACTTCTGGAGTTGTTGGCTAGCCTCAAGGTTTTTGGTTGCCTTTTCCATGTACTCTGCCATTCTAGAGCGAAGGCCAAGTACATAGTCCACTATGTCTTGCTTAGGCTCATGGAGAGGTCTCTCCCAGCCTTCTTTAACAAGAGCAAGTGGTCCTCTTACAGGATGACCAAACAGAAGTTCAAAGGGTGAGAATCCTACTCCCTTCTGTGGCACCTCTCTGTAAGCGAAAAGCAGACATGGCAAGAGGACATCCCATCTCCTTTTGAGTTTTTCTGGGAGCCCCATGATCATGCCTTTTAATGTCTTGTTGAATCTCTCAACCAAGCCATTAGTTTGTGGATGGTATGGTGTAGTGAATTTATAAGTCACTCCACACTCATTCCACATGTGCTTTAGGTATGCTGACATGAAGTTGGTACCTCTGTCAGACACCACCTCCTTAGGGAAACCCACTCTGGTAAAGATACCAATGAGGGCCTTGGCTACTGCAGGGGCAGTAGTCGACCTAAGGGGAATAGCTTCAGGATACCTGGTAGCATGATCCACTACTACCAGGATATACATATTTCCTGAGGCTGTGGGAGGTTCTAGTGGACCAACTATGTCCACACCCACTCTTTCAAAGGGAACCCCCACCACTGGAAGTGGAATGAGGGGGGCCTTTGGATGCCCACCTGTCTTACCACTGGCTTGACAGGTGGGGCAGGAGAGGCAAAACTCCTTAACCATGTTGGACATATTGGGCCAGTAGAAGTGGTTGACTAACCTCTCCCACGTCTTGGTTTGTCCCAAATGTCCAGCAAGGGGAATGTCATGGGCCAATGTTAGGATGAACTTCCTGAACAGCTGAGGCACTACCACTCTCCTAGTGGCACCAGGTTTGGGGTCTCTGGCCTCAGTGTACAGGAGTCCATCTTCCCAATAGACCCTATGCGTTCAATTTTTCTTGCCTTTGGACTCTTCAGCAGCTTGCTGCCTAAGGCCTTCAAGAGAGGGACAGGTTTCTTGTCCCTTACACAGCTCCTCCCTTGAGGGTCCCCCTGGGCCTAAGAGCTCAACCTGATAAGGTTCAAGCTCCAAAGGCTCAGTTCCCTCAGAGGGCAGAACTTCTTCCTGAGAAGAGAGGTTCCCTTTCTTTTGCTGTGCTGCAGTTGGTTTCCCAACTGACTTTCCTGTTCTCTTGGTAGGCTGGGCCATTCTTCCAGACTCCAGCTCTACTTGTTCACCCTGTGCCTTGCATTGTGCTCTTGTTTTCACACACACCAGTTCAGGGATACCCAGCATTGCTGCATGGGTTTTTAGTTCTACCTCAGCCCATGCTGAGGACTCCAGGTCATTTCCAAGCAGACAGTCCACTGGGATATTTGAGGAGACCACCACCTGTTTCAGGCCATTGACCCCTCCCCATTCTAAAGTAACCATTGCCATGGGATGTACTTTTCTCTGATTGTCAGCGTTGGTGACTGTGTAAGTTTTTCCAGTCAGGTATTGGCCAGGGGAAACCAGTTTCTCTGTCACCATGGTGACACTGGCACCTGTATCCCTCAGGCCCTCTATTCTAGTCCCATTAATTAAGAGTTGCTGTCTGTATTTTTGCATGTTAGGCGGCCAGACAGCTAGTGTGGCTAAATCCACCCCACCCTCAGAAACTAGAATAGCTTCAGTGTGGACCCTGATTTGCTCTGGGCACCCTGTTGATCCCACTTGGAGACTAGCCATACCAGTGTTACCTGGATGGGAGTTTGGAGTGGAACCTTTCTTGGGACAGGCCTTGTCTCCAGTTTGGTGTCCATGCTGTTTACAGCTATGACACCAGGCCTTTTTGGGATCAAAGTTTTTACCCTTGTACCCATTGTTTTGTGAAGAGGCTCTGGGCCCACCCTCCTGTGCAGGTTTTTGGGGGCCTGTAGAAGACTCTTTACTATCTTTAGTTTTGGTTGTCTCATCACCCTTCCCCTGGGGAGTCTTTGTGACCCCTTTCTTTTGGTCACCCCCTGTTGAAGTCTTGGACACCCTTGTCTTGACCCAATGGTCCGCCTTCTTTCCCAATTCTTGGGGAGAAATTGGTCCTAGGTCTACCAGATGCTGATGCAGTTTATCATTGAAACAATTACTTAACAGGTGTTCTTTCACAAATAAATTGTACAGCCCATCATAATTACTTACACCACTGCCTTGAATCCAACCATCTAGTGTTTTCACTGAGTAGTCAACAAAGTCAACCCAGGTCTGGCTCGAGGATTTTTGAGCCCCCCTGAACCTAATCCTGTACTCCTCAGTGGAGAATCCAAAGCCCTCAATCAGGGTACCCTTCATGAGGTCATAAGATTCTGCATCTTTTCCAGAGAGTGTGAGGAGTCTATCCCTACACTTTCCAGTGAACATTTCCCAAAGGAGAGCACCCCAGTGAGATCTGTTCACTTTCCTGGTTACACAAGCCCTCTCAAAAGCTGTGAACCACTTGGTGATGTCATCACCATCTTCAAATTTTGTCACAATCCCTTTGGGGATTTTTAACATGTCAGGAGAATCTCTGACCCTATTTATATTGCTGCCACCATTGATGGGTCCTAGGCCCATCTCTTGTCTTTCCCTTTCTATGGCTAGGAGCTGTCTCTCTAAAGCCAATCTTTTGGCCATCCTGGCTAACAGGAGGTCATCTTCACTGAGAGCATCCTCAGTGATTTCAGAAATGTGGGACCCTCCTGTGAGGGACTCACTATTTCTGACTAACACAGTTGGAGACAGGACTTGAGGGGTCCTGTTCTCCCTATTTAGGACTGGAGGAGGGACATTGGCCTCCAAGTCACTAATTTCTTCCTCTGTGATGTCATCATCAGAGGGGTTGGCTTTTTCAAACTCTGCCAACAGCTCCTGGAGCTGAATTTTGGTAGGTCTGGAGCCAATGGTTATTTTCTTTATATTACAGAGAGACCTTAGCTCCCTCATCTTAAGATGGAGGTAAGGTGTGGTGTCGAGTTCCACCACCTGCATCTCTGTATCAGACATTATTCTGCTAAGAGTTGGAATACTTTTTAAAGAATCTAAAACTGTTTCTAGAATCTAATTTCAAACTTTTAACAAACTTTTAAACTCTAAAAGACAATGCTAAACAGGGACTTAACACACAAGGCCCTAGCAGGACTTTTAAGAATTTAGAAAAAATTTAAATTGCAAAAATGAATTTCTAATGACAATTTTGGAATTTGTCGTGTGATCAGGTATTGGCTGAGTAGTCCAGCAAATGCAAAGTCTTGTACCCCACCGCTGATCCACCAATGTAGGAAGTTGGCTCTGTATGTGCTATTTCAAAGTAAGGAATAGCATGCACAGAGTCCAAGGGTTCCCCTTAGAGGTAAGATAGTGGCAAAAAGAGATAATACTAATGCTCTATTTTGTGGTAGTGTGGTCGAGCAGTAGGCTTACCCAAGGAGTAGTGTTAAGCATTTGTTGTACATACACATAGACAATAAATGAGGTACACACACTCAGAGACAAATCCAGCCAATAGGTTTTTGTATAGAAAAATATCTTTTCTTAGTTTATTTTAAGAACCACAGGTTCAAATTCTACATGTAATATCTCATTCGAAAGGTATTGCAGGTAAGTACTTTAGGAACTTCAAATCATCAAAATTGCATGTATACTTTTCAAGTTATTCACAAATAGCTGTTTTAAAAGTGGACACTTAGTGCAATTTTCACAGTTCCTAGGGGAGGTAAGTATTTGTTAGGTTAACCAGGTAAGTAAGACACTTACAGGGCTCAGTTCTTGGTCCAAGGTAGCCCACCGTTGGGGGTTCAGAGCAACCCCAAAGTCACCACACCAGCAGCTCAGGGCCGGTCAGGTGCAGAGTTCAAAGTGGTGCCCAAAACACATAGGCTAGAATGGAGAGAAGGGGGTGCCCCGGTTCCGGTCTGCTTGCAGGTAAGTACCCGCGTCTTCGGAGGGCAGACCAGGGGGGTTTTGTAGGGCACCGGGGGGGACACAAGCCCACACAGAAATTTCACCCTCAGCGGCGCGGGGGCGGCCGGGTGCAGTGTAGAAACAAGCGTCGGGTTCGCAATGTTAGTCTATGAGAGATCTCGGGATCTCTTCAGCGCTGCAGGCAGGCAAGGGGGGGGGGTTCCTCGGGGAAACCTCCACTTGGGCAAGGGAGAGGGACTCCTGGGGGTCACTTCTCCAGTGAAAGTCCGGTCCTTCGGGTCCTGGGGGCTGCGGGTGCAGGGTCTCTCCCAGGCGTCGGGACTTTAGGTTCAAAGAGTCGCGGTCAGGGGAAGCCTCGGGATTCCCTCTGCAGGCGGCGCTGTGGGGGCTCAGGGGGGACAGGTTTTGGTACTCACAGTATCAGAGTAGTCCTGGGGTCCCTCCTGAGGTGTCGGATCTCCACCAGCCGAGTCGGGGTCGCCGGGTGCAGTGTTGCAAGTCTCACGCTTCTTGCGGGGAGCTTGCAGGGTTCTTTCAAGGCTGCTGGAAACAAAGTTGCAGCCTTTCTTGGAGCAGGTCCGCTGTCCTCTGGAGTTTCTTGTCTTTTCGAAGCAGGGGCAGTCCTCAGAGGATGTCGAGGTCGCTGGTCCCTTTGGAAGGCGTCGCTGGAGCAGGACCTTTGGAAGGCAGGAGACAGGCCGGTGAGTTTCTGGAGCCAAGGCAGTTGTCGTCTTCTGGTCTTCCGCTGCAGGGGTTTTCAGCTAGGCAGTCCTTCTTCTTGTAGTTGCAGGAATCTAATTTTCTAGGGTTCAGGGTAGCCCTTAAATACTAAATTTAAGGGCGTGTTTAGGTCTGGGGGGTTAGTAGCCAATGGCTACTAGCCCTGAGGGTGGGTACACCCTCTTTGTGCCTCCTCCCAAGGGGAGGGGGTCACAATCCTAACCCTATTGGGGGAATCCTCCATCTGCAAGATGGAGGATTTCTAAAAGTTAGAGTCACTTCAGCTCAGGGCACCTTAGGGGCTGTCCTGACTGGCCAGTGACTCCTCCTTGTTTTTCTCATTATTTTCTCCGGCCTTGCCGCCAAAAGTGGGGCCTGGCCGGAGGGGGCGGGCAACTCCACTAGCTGGAGTGTCCTGCTGGGTTGGCACAAAGGAGGTGAGCCTTTGAGGCTCACCGCCAGGTGTGACAATTCCTGCCTGGGGGAGGTGTTAGCATCTCCACCCAGTGCAGGCTTTGTTACTGGCCTCAGAGTGACAAAGGCACTCTCCCCATGGGGCCAGCAACATGTCTCGGTTTGTGGCAGGCTGCTAAAACTAGTCAGCCTACACAGATAGTCGGTTAAGTTTCAGGGGGCACCTCTAAGGTGCCCTCTGGGGTGTATTTTACAATAAACTGTACACTGGCATCAGTGTGCATTTATTGTGCTGAGAAGTTTGATACCAAACTTCCCATTTTTCAGTGTAGCCATTATGGTGCTGTGGAGTTCGTGTTTGACAAACTCCCAGACCATATACTCTTATGGCTACCCTGCACTTACAATGTCTAAGGTTTTGTTTAGACACTGTAGGGGTACCATGCTCATGCACTGGTACCCTCACCTATGGTATAGTGCACCCTGCCTTAGGGCTGTAAGGCCTGCTAGAGGGGTGTCTTACCTATACTGCATAGGCAGTGAGAGGCTGGCATGGCACCCTGAGGGGAGTGCCATGTCGACTTACTCGTTTTGTCCTCACTCGCACACACAAGCTGGCAAGCAGTGTGTCTGTGCTGAGTGAGAGGTCTCCAGGGTGGCATAAGACATGCTGCCGCCCTTAGAGACCTTCCTTGGCATCAGGGCCCTTGGTACTAGAAGCACCAGTTACAAGGGACTTATCTGGATGCCAGGGTCTGCCAATTGTGGATACAAAAGTACAGGTCAGGGAAAGAACACTGGTGCTGGGGCCTGGTTAGCAGGCCTCAGCACACTTTCAATTGTAAACATAGCATCAGCAAAGGCAAAAAGTCAGGGGGCAACCATGCCAAGGAGGCATTTCCTTACACAACCCCCCCCCCCAAACGAAAGAGGATGAGACTAACCTTTCCCAAGAGAGTCTTCATTTTCTAAGTGGAAGAACCTGGAAAGGCCATCTGCATTGGCATGGGCAGTCCCAGGTCTGTGTTCCACTATAAAGTCCATTCCCTGTAGGGAGATGGACCACCTCAACAGTTTAGGATTTTCACCTTTCATTTGCATCAGCCATTTGAGAGGTCTGTGGTCAGTTTGAACTAGGAAGTGAGTCCCAAAGAGGTATGGTCTCAGCTTCTTCAGGGACCAAACCACAGCAAAGGCCTCCCTCTCAATGGCACTCCAACGCTGCTCCCTGGGGAGTAACCTCCTGCTAATGAAAGCAACAGGCTGGTCAAGGCCATCATCATTTGTTTGGGACAAAACTGCCCCTATCCCATGTTCAGAGGCATCAGTCTGCACAATGAACTGCTTAGAATAATCTGGAGCTTTTAGAACTGGTGCTGAGCACATTGCTTGTTTCAGGGTGTCAAAGGCCTGTTGGCATTCCACAGTCCAGTTCACTTTCTTGGGCATTTTCTTGGAGGTGAGTTCAGTGAGGGCTGTCACAATGGATCCATATCCCTTCACAAACCTCCTATAGTACCCAGTCAAGCCAAGGAATGCCCTGACTTGAGTCTGGGTTTTTGGAGCTACCCAGTCCAGAATAGTCTGGATCTTGGGTTGGAGTGGCTGAACTTGGCCTCCACCTACAAGGTGGCCCAAGTAAACCACTGTTCCCTGCCCTATCTGGCATTTGGATGCCTTGATAGAGAGGCCTGCAGATTGCAGAGCCTTCAAAACCTTCTTCAGGTGGACCAGGTGATCCTGCCAGGTGGAGCTAAAGACAGCAATATCATCAAGATAAGCTGTGCTAAATGACTCCAAGCCAGCAAGGACTTGATTCACCAACCTTTGGAAGGTGGCAGGGGCATTCTTTAAACCAAAGGGCATAACAGTAAACTGATAATGCCCATCAGGTGTGGAGAATGCTGTTTTCTCTTTTGCTCCAGGTGCCATTTTTATTTGCCAGTACCCTGCTGTCAAGTCAAAGGTACTTAAGAATTTGGCAGCACCTAATTTGTCTATGAGCTCATCAGCTCTGGGAATTGGATGAGCATCTGTCTTGGTGACAGAATTGAGCCCTCTGTAGTCCACACAAAACCTCATCTCTTTCTTTCCATCTTTGGTGTGAGGTTTGGGGACTAGGACCACTGGGCTAGCCCAGGGGCTGTCAGAGCGCTCAATTACTCCCAATTCCAGCATCTTGTGGACTTCCACCTTGATGCTTTCCTTAACATGGTCAGATTGTCTAAAGATTTTGTTCTTGACAGGCATGCTGTCTCCTGTGTCCACATCATGGGTACATAGGTGTGTCTGACCAGGGGTTAAGGAGAAGAGTTCAGGAAACTGTTGTAGGACTCTCCTACAATCAGCTTGCTGTTGGCCAGAGAGGGTGTCTGAGTAGATCACTCCATCTACTGTGCCATCTTTTGGGTCTGATGACAGAAGATCAGGGAGAGGTTCACTCTCTGCCTCCTGATCCTCATCTGTTACCATCAAAAGGTTGACATCAGCCCTGTCATGGAAGAGCTTAAGGCGGTTCACATGGATCACCCTCTTGGGGCTCCTGCTTGTGCCCAGGTCCACCAGGTAGGTGACCTGACTCTTCCTTTCTAGTACTGGGTAAGGGCCACTCCATTTGTCCTGGAGTGCCCTGGGAGCCACCGGCTCCAGAACCCAGACTTTCTGCCCTGGTTGGAACTCAACCAGTGCAGCCTTTTGGTCATACCAAAACTTCTGGAGTTGTTGGCTAGCCTCAAGGTTTTTGGTTGCCTTTTCCATGTACTCTGCCATTCTAGAGCGAAGGCCAAGTACATAGTCCACTATGTCTTGCTTAGGCTCATGGAGAGGTCTCTCCCAGCCTTCTTTAACAAGAGCAAGTGGTCCTCTTACAGGATGACCAAACAGAAGTTCAAAGGGTGAGAATCCTACTCCCTTCTGTGGCACCTCTCTGTAAGCGAAAAGCAGACATGGCAAGAGGACATCCCATCTCCTTTTGAGTTTTTCTGGGAGCCCCATGATCATGCCTTTTAATGTCTTGTTGAATCTCTCAACCAAGCCATTAGTTTGTGGATGGTATGGTGTAGTGAATTTATAAGTCACTCCACACTCATTCCACATGTGCTTTAGGTATGCTGACATGAAGTTGGTACCTCTGTCAGACACCACCTCCTTAGGGAAACCCACTCTGGTAAAGATACCAATGAGGGCCTTGGCTACTGCAGGGGCAGTAGTCGACCTAAGGGGAATAGCTTCAGGATACCTGGTAGCATGATCCACTACTACCAGGATATACATATTTCCTGAGGCTGTGGGAGGTTCTAGTGGACCAACTATGTCCACACCCACTCTTTCAAAGGGAACCCCCACCACTGGAAGTGGAATGAGGGGGGCCTTTGGATGCCCACCTGTCTTACCACTGGCTTGACAGGTGGGGCAGGAGAGGCAAAACTCCTTAACCATGTTGGACATATTGGGCCAGTAGAAGTGGTTGACTAACCTCTCCCACGTCTTGGTTTGTCCCAAATGTCCAGCAAGGGGAATGTCATGGGCCAATGTTAGGATGAACTTCCTGAACAGCTGAGGCACTACCACTCTCCTAGTGGCACCAGGTTTGGGGTCTCTGGCCTCAGTGTACAGGAGTCCATCTTCCCAATAGACCCTATGCGTTCCATTTTTCTTGCCTTTGGACTCTTCAGCAGCTTGCTGCCTAAGGCCTTCAAGAGAGGGACAGGTTTCTTGTCCCTTACACAGCTCCTCCCTTGAGGGTCCCCCTGGGCCTAAGAGCTCAACCTGATAAGGTTCAAGCTCCAAAGGCTCAGTTCCCTCAGAGGGCAGAACTTCTTCCTGAGAAGAGAGGTTCCCTTTCTTTTGCTGTGCTGCAGTTGGTTTCCCAACTGACTTTCCTGTTCTCTTGGTAGGCTGGGCCATTCTTCCAGACTCCAGCTCTACTTGTTCACCCTGTGCCTTGCATTGTGCTCTTGTTTTCACACACACCAGTTCAGGGATACCCAGCATTGCTGCATGGGTTTTTAGTTCTACCTCAGCCCATGCTGAGGACTCCAGGTCATTTCCAAGCAGACAGTCCACTGGGATATTTGAGGAGACCACCACCTGTTTCAGGCCATTGACCCCTCCCCATTCTAAAGTAACCATTGCCATGGGATGTACTTTTCTCTGATTGTCAGCGTTGGTGACTGTGTAAGTTTTTCCAGTCAGGTATTGGCCAGGGGAAACCAGTTTCTCTGTCACCATGGTGACACTGGCACCTGTATCCCTCAGGCCCTCTATTCTAGTCCCATTAATTAAGAGTTGCTGTCTGTATTTTTGCATGTTAGGCGGCCAGACAGCTAGTGTGGCTAAATCCACCCCACCCTCAGAAACTAGAATAGCTTCAGTGTGGACCCTGATTTGCTCTGGGCACCCTGTTGATCCCACTTGGAGACTAGCCATACCAGTGTTACCTGGATGGGAGTTTGGAGTGGAACCTTTCTTGGGACAGGCCTTGTCTCCAGTTTGGTGTCCATGCTGTTTACAGCTATGACACCAGGCCTTTTTGGGATCAAAGTTTTTACCCTTGTACCCATTGTTTTGTGAAGAGGCTCTGGGCCCACCCTCCTGTGCAGGTTTTTGGGGGCCTGTAGAAGACTCTTTACTATCTTTAGTTTTGGTTGTCTCATCACCCTTCCCCTGGGGAGTCTTTGTGACCCCTTTCTTTTGGTCACCCCCTGTTGAAGTCTTGGACACCCTTGTCTTGACCCAATGGTCCGCCTTCTTTCCCAATTCTTGGGGAGAAATTGGTCCTAGGTCTACCAGATGCTGATGCAGTTTATCATTGAAACAATTACTTAACAGGTGTTCTTTCACAAATAAATTGTACAGCCCATCATAATTACTTACACCACTGCCTTGAATCCAACCATCTAGTGTTTTCACTGAGTAGTCAACAAAGTCAACCCAGGTCTGGCTCGAGGATTTTTGAGCCCCCCTGAACCTAATCCTGTACTCCTCAGTGGAGAATCCAAAGCCCTCAATCAGGGTACCCTTCATGAGGTCATAAGATTCTGCATCTTTTCCAGAGAGTGTGAGGAGTCTATCCCTACACTTTCCAGTGAACATTTCCCAAAGGAGAGCACCCCAGTGAGATCTGTTCACTTTCCTGGTTACACAAGCCCTCTCAAAAGCTGTGAACCACTTGGTTATGTCATCACCATCTTCAAATTTTGTCACAATCCCTTTGGGGATTTTTAACATGTCAGGAGAATCTCTGACCCTATTTATATTGCTGCCACCATTGATGGGTCCTAGGCCCATCTCTTGTCTTTCCCTTTCTATGGCTAGGAGCTGTCTCTCTAAAGCCAATCTTTTGGCCATCCTGGCTAACAGGAGGTCATCTTCACTGAGAGCATCCTCAGTGATTTCAGAAATGTGGGACCCTCCTGTGAGGGACTCACTATTTCTGACTAACACAGTTGGAGACAGGACTTGAGGGGTCCTGTTCTCCCTATTTAGGACTGGAGGAGGGACATTGGCCTCCAAGTCACTAATTTCTTCCTCTGTGATGTCATCATCAGAGGGGTTGGCTTTTTCAAACTCTGCCAACAGCTCCTGGAGCTGAATTTTGGTAGGTCTGGAGCCAATGGTTATTTTCTTTATATTACAGAGAGAACTTAGCTCCCTCATCTTAAGATGGAGGTAAGGTGTGGTGTCGAGTTCCACCACCTGCATCTCTGTATCAGACATTATTCTGCTAAGAGTTGGAATACTTTTTAAAGAATCTAAAACTGTTTCTAGAATCTAATTTCAAACTTTTAACAAACTTTTAAACTCTAAAAGACAATGCTAAACAGGGACTTAACACACAAGGCCCTAGCAGGACTTTTAAGAATTTAGAAAAAATTTAAATTGCAAAAATGAATTTCTAATGACAATTTTGGAATTTGTCGTGTGATCAGGTATTGGCTGAGTAGTCCAGCAAATGCAAAGTCTTGTACCCCACCGCTGATCCACCAATGTAGGAAGTTGGCTCTGTATGTGCTATTTCAAAGTAAGGAATAGCATGCACAGAGTCCAAGGGTTCCCCTTAGAGGTAAGATAGTGGCAAAAAGAGATAATACTAATGCTCTATTTTGTGGTAGTGTGGTCGAGCAGTAGGCTTACCCAAGGAGTAGTGTTAAGCATTTGTTGTACATACACATAGACAATAAATGAGGTACACACACTCAGAGACAAATCCAGCCAATAGGTTTTTGTATAGAAAAATATCTTTTCTTAGTTTATTTTAAGAACCACAGGTTCAAATTCTACATGTAATATCTCATTCGAAAGGTATTGCAGGTAAGTACTTTAGGAACTTCAAATCATCAAAATTGCATGTATACTTTTCAAGTTATTCACAAATAGCTGTTTTAAAAGTGGACACTTAGTGCAATTTTCACAGTTCCTAGGGGAGGTAAGTATTTGTTAGGTTAACCAGGTAAGTAAGACACTTACAGGGCTCAGTTCTTGGTCCAAGGTAGCCCACCGTTGGGGGTTCAGAGCAACCCCAAAGTCACCACACCAGCAGCTCAGGGCCGGTCAGGTGCAGAGTTCAAAGTGGTGCCCAAAACACATAGGCTAGAATGGAGAGAAGGGGGTGCCCCGGTTCCGGTCTGCTTGCAGGTAAGTACCCGCGTCTTCGGAGGGCAGACCAGGGGGGTTTTGTAGGGCACCGGGGGGGACACAAGCCCACACAGAAATTTCACCCTCAGCGGCGCGGGGGCGGCCGGGTGCAGTGTAGAAACAAGCGTCGGGTTCGCAATGTTAGTCTATGAGAGATCTCGGGATCTCTTCAGCGCTGCAGGCAGGCAAGGGGGGGGGTTCCTCGGGGAAACCTCCACTTGGGCAAGGGAGAGGGACTCCTGGGGGTCACTTCTCCAGTGAAAGTCCGGTCCTTCGGGTCCTGGGGGCTGCGGGTGCAGGGTCTCTCCCAGGCGTCGGGACTTTAGGTTCAAAGAGTCGCGGTCAGGGGAAGCCTCGGGATTCCCTCTGCAGGCGGCGCTGTGGGGGCTCAGGGGGGACAGGTTTTGGTACTCACAGTATCAGAGTAGTCCTGGGGTCCCTCCTGAGGTGTCGGATCTCCACCAGCCGAGTCGGGGTCGCCGGGTGCAGTGTTGCAAGTCTCACGCTTCTTGCGGGGAGCTTGCAGGGTTCTTTCAAGGCTGCTGGAAACAAAGTTGCAGCCTTTCTTGGAGCAGGTCCGCTGTCCTCGGGAGTTTCTTGTCTTTTCGAAGCAGGGGCAGTCCTCAGAGGATGTCGAGGTCGCTGGTCCCTTTGGAAGGCGTCGCTGGAGCAGGATCTTTGGAAGGCAGGAGACAGGCCGGTGAGTTTCTGGAGCCAAGGCAGTTGTCGTCTTCTGGTCTTCCGCTGCAGGGGTTTTCAGCTAGGCAGTCCTTCTTCTTGTAGTTGCAGGAATCTAATTTTCTAGGGTTCAGGGTAGCCCTTAAATACTAAATTTAAGGGCGTGTTTAGGTCTGGGGGGTTAGTAGCCAATGGCTACTAGCCCTGAGGGTGGGTACACCCTCTTTGTGCCTCCTCCCAAGGGGAGGGGGTCACAATCCTAACCCTATTGGGGGAATCCTCCATCTGCAAGATGGAGGATTTCTAAAAGTTAGAGTCACTTCAGCTCAGGGCACCTTAGGGGCTGTCCTGACTGGCCAGTGACTCCTCCTTGTTTTTCTCATTATTTTCTCCGGCCTTGCCGCCAAAAGTGGGGCCTGGCCGGAGGGGGCGGGCAACTCCACTAGCTGGAGTGTCCTGCTGGGTTGGCACAAAGGAGGTGAGCCTTTGAGGCTCACCGCCAGGTGTGACAATTCCTGCCTGGGGGAGGTGTTAGCATCTCCACCCAGTGCAGGCTTTGTTACTGGCCTCAGAGTGACAAAGGCACTCTCCCCATGGGGCCAGCAACATGTCTCGGTTTGTGGCAGGCTGCTAAAACTAGTCAGCCTACACAGATAGTCGGTTAAGTTTCAGGGGGCACCTCTAAGGTGCCCTCTGGGGTGTATTTTACAATAAACTGTACACTGGCATCAGTGTGCATTTATTGTGCTGAGAAGTTTGATACCAAACTTCCCATTTTTCAGTGTAGCCATTATGGTGCTGTGGAGTTCGTGTTTGACAAACTCCCAGACCATATACTCTTATGGCTACCCTGCACTTACAATGTCTAAGGTTTTGTTTAGACACTGTAGGGGTACCATGCTCATGCACTGGTACCCTCACCTATGGTATAGTGCACCCTGCCTTAGGGCTGTAAGGCCTGCTAGAGGGGTGTCTTACCTATACTGCATAGGCAGTGAGAGGCTGGCATGGCACCCTGAGGGGAGTGCCATGTCGACTTACTCGTTTTGTCCTCACTCGCACACACAAGCTGGCAAGCAGTGTGTCTGTGCTGAGTGAGAGGTCTCCAGGGTGGCATAAGACATGCTGCCGCCCTTAGAGACCTTCCTTGGCATCAGGGCCCTTGGTACTAGAAGCACCAGTTACAAGGGACTTATCTGGATGCCAGGGTCTGCCAATTGTGGATACAAAAGTACAGGTCAGGGAAAGAACACTGGTGCTGGGGCCTGGTTAGCAGGCCTCAGCACACTTTCAATTGTAAACATAGCATCAGCAAAGGCAAAAAGTCAGGGGGCAACCATGCCAAGGAGGCATTTCCTTACAGTGTGACAAATGTGACGTTGGTTTACCTATACCTCAGAGCACCAACCCACCAAATCTACTGTTACAGATTCCCTTTAGTTTATATATTAATTATAACAGTTACTGCTTTCCACCTTCACCAAATCTGCTTTATTCCACTTTTATTGTAATTTGAATCCCCACTGAAAACCTCTCTATCTGTATAGCACTTTCTTGCTTTGTAGCTAGGTTTAAGTTATATAAATCACATACATACCTAATTACAGACTAGTAACATAAATAGTTAGCAGTACCTTTTTAGGTCGAGCGTGCAAGCACTTTGACCTGTTGTAACTATTGTGGGCTTTTAAACACACCCACCGCATGTCCATCACTTTCACTCGTTCCTGGGCTTAACATTTGTCCCCCCTTGGGGCGGGTTTGTTACTGCCTTGCAGACTGCCCCTGTTACATGGATAATTACTTGATTGTTGATACGTTTGACTACGAGCAAAAATGTTTTTCCTTTTGTGTCTCTCGTTTTCGCTCATGCTCATGGCGGCCATGGCACTTTGAATCGTCTCGCTTTTGTCAACTAATGTTTTACTTTTCATTTTCAATTTATGTGGCAAGAAAAGTTTAGTTAGGACTTTACATCTCCATTACCTCTAACTAGAGCACATGCAAGACCCATTGCATTGTAAATGCTTGTTATTATTTTATACAATTGTCATCCCAATTGTGCACCTAAACGGATGTGTAACCTTTTTCTAAATTATGTTTCTCTAATCAACTGTATTTAACTTGAAGACACCATTCCTTCATTTGTCTGAAAGCCCTGTTTGTTTTATATAGGAGAAACTAAAATTGGAAAATCTACAGCGGGACACCCAGAGACAGCGTGGTGAAGTGGAGTGGCAAAGACAGCTCCTAGAAAAGGATCACCAAGAAATTGAGCTTCTTATGGCTCAAATGCACACTCTACAAGATGGCGTGGACGCTCTAAGCAAAGAGCGCAAGCAGCTTGAAGAAAGTTGTTGCAGTTTAGACAATAAATTAGTGAAAACTAAAAGGTAATTCTAAGAGGGTGATGAAGTCAGAAAAGAGCAATGTGAAATGAGATTATTTTGGTAGGAGCCACTTAGGAAATAAGAAATATTAGAATGAAAAAGGTTTCAGTTTCAGTGCAATCAGTGGTGCTGAATCTAGACCTGGGAAGACAAAATCCAAGGCAGTTTCAGGGCAACCACAGAGTAAATGATTTCCATTTAGAAATGTAATTCATAATATGAGGATATTTTCAAACTCTGGCACAGATCTAGCTCCCCTGGGATTAATTAATTTGGACACCAGCGATAGGCCAATGATAAAAGGAAAGACCTAAATAAAAAAAAAAAAATTGAATCCTTTTTGCATCTACTTGTCAAAGTTCACAGATAAACATACAGTGCATGTTTACAAAACTTAATAATTTCAAGAACTTTTAATTTACTGGTAACAATTTGTACATATCGTGTATGGCTGTAGGCACACAGGCTCTGCATACTCCTGCCATCTAGAGTTGGGTGCAGCTTTTGCGACTTGTTTTTCTTCTAAGATATCAATGACTCCTCCTCAGGTCTTGATTGAGCATCGGCACCGTCTCCATCGTTAGATAATTTTTCTTCCTTAGCTGATTTGGACGTGTATGAGCATTACTACTGATCCCAAAATGTTTGACATTTTCAGTCAAAGCCCCTAGAACCTGTTGTCTTTCTTCCCATTATCAAGAGGAACTATTGATGCCCTACAAGCTTTTGTTGCTTTCCCCTGATCTCACGGGTATTGAGAAAGGTCAGGCAGGACTGCACAAAGGTGACCTTTATTGCTGTAAACTAGGCAACAAATGTCTGATTCTCTGAATTTCTGTGCCTCAATCACACCCCTCCACGTCATCTTCCACTCAGGGAGGTCCTTATATCACAGCAAAGCGTTAAGGTGGTCCACCGGAACCTTCTTAACCTACAGCATGAAGATTCAGTAGGGCATTTAAGCTCTTTCGATCTGATTTCATAAGTTGTGGCTGTCCCACTCACTGCGCACCGTTCTGCCCCAAATCTATTTACTTTGGACATAATTTGTGACTAAATGCATTAAATGCTCAGCCAATACAGTTGATACGTCGATATTTCGACCCAAGAAAATGATTAATAATAGAGCCTTCATCAGGATAAAATTATGGTAGCATCCACTATACATGATAGCAAATGACTTGTGTTCAAGGTAAGCTTCTGACAGATCTGAAGTGAAGGTAACAGCTTTTTCTTTAAAACATCCATTTCAAAAGACTCTAAGATATCCTGTTTATAACTTGCAAGATGTCGCCATCCTGAGGTTTCAGTCTACACCTTCACAAAACACTACTGTCTTGGAACACAGGTCTTCAGGCAAGGTACATATAGTAGGTTCTTGCTGCAAGACCTTTGGATAGTTATTTCTCAAGATGCATCCCTTGTGGTACTGTTTTGGTATTAATTCATAATGTGAGGAATCTGCGGGTAGAGGTATCCATCAGAAGAAGTTCCTTATCTTCAGGAATGTTCCTTTTGGTTGATACTCCACTGTCAGATTCCTCATCACTCCTCATCACCCCTTTCTCAGCAGTCATCTTGCAGTTTCTCACTAATAAGGTTCCAGTTTAGTTTCATGGACACTGTCATATACCAGTGATCACACCCATCGCCAGGTTTTAGCGTGTGGAAAAAAGGACAGGAACTAATGTTAGTGTCATATACTGCTTCATGTGACCGTATCAGGAGATAGCACCATAGCTAAAGTCGCACGGTGCTTCTAAGCAGGCCTTGGAGCTTTTGTAAAGTTCCAGGATACATTCTGGTGCCAAAGGGAAATTCTAGAGATGAGGAATCTGCAGTTGGATGGAGCATCCACCAGAACGACGATAACCAAAGGTAAGTGACTTATTATTTAGTGGGAGATACTATCCACATGCAAATATCTTCCTTTGAAAAGTATTATCTTTTAAGAACAAAGTCTGCAACTGCACAATGAACAAAATAAAAATATAATAGAAGGCTATCTATAGCATTGTCTCTGTTTAGGAATACATCATACATCCAATTCATCATATTTATATGCTTTAAACAACAAATGCATTGCAAATTGAGGTTGAGTCATCCAGGCTACTTGTCATGTTCAAATAATAATATACATCCGTGTGAAGAGTATGATTAAACTGCTCAGCACGTATTATAGATTTAGAGAACAAACCTGCAGTTATAAAATAAAATGTAGCCGTTTATATTGAAAACCCTTATTTCCATCCAAAATAGTAATTATCTAATTGTGGCAAAAATAGTTAATACTTTCCTCGGCAACAGTATGATTCAAGAAAGAATGAATTAGTGTTTTAATCAGCCCCCTATGATGTGAATGAATGTTCATAGATTTACTTTCTTGGAGCAGTACTGCAGTCCTGAAATAGCAAGAAATAAAAGACGACACATAAAAAATCTTAGCTTAAAACTGAAAGGCATGTGTACACCCTTAAAAACATTCAGAATTTATTTTACAATTTGGAAGAAAACTACGGTTTTTGGATGTCTTTGCGTCTAAGATAAGACTGCTGTGCCTGTCTTCAGAGATATTAGGAGCCAGAGTATCAAGTTCAGTAATTCAAATTTTATGCACGCACATGTAACCTTTCCTTTGATGTAGGGTAACCTATCTGATATGTTGAGTGCTTTGTTGGCAATATATCTAGTCTCTGTACCAGATTTACCTGGGTCGTGGCATGGTAAAGCTGTGTGACATCCTATGCTTGTAGTCCATGTTGAAGATATGTGGAAGAAATACCATAAAAAAAGGTGTTCACCAAGGCACAATGTCTGCTAGTAGTGTATAAAATATCTAGAACATTGCAGCATTTCACTCATTTGGCCAGTGAAATAACACTGCTATTGCGAAATAGGGATACAGGGAAATAGAGAATGTCACTTGATGTATCAGTGTTTAAAAGATTCACTGTGCGTTGGATGTGGAAGAATGTAATTAACAGCCCTGTACAAGTAGAATGCCAAAAACCTTTCCACTGTTGAGAACTGTAACAGGTTTTGTGGCTAACCTTTCAGAATGGTTGCAGTGACAGAAGACAGCAATAAAGTTGCATTATCTAAGGTGGAGAAATTGGAAATGAAGATCAAGGAAATGCAGCAAGAAATTGACCAATTGAACAAGCAGAAACTTTCAATGCGGAATGAGAACACAGCAGTGCAACAACTTCTGCAAGGTAACGTGAGACTATTGGTGGACTGTGTCCTGGTAAAATCCCACGTTATCAAATCATGTTTTATTGAATTGTCACCCGCTCCTGAATGTCTTTAGTAAGGTTAGAATGTATTTACAATTAAATATTCACAGCTGAAGCATGCCATTACCTGGTAGGACTCTTGTTTATTTGCTTTTCTATCATTTCTTCCTGGTTCTGGTCTCAAGGTTGAAGGATGTTTTTTTTTTGTAGCTGAGCAACAAAATATAATGCATCCATGATGCTTTGATTGTTGAGTCTACTGTTCTGACATCACATGTTACTGTCCGTGTGTTGCCTGTACTTTCCACGTCAAGCCTATCTGTCAACCATATATCTATCCTCAGTGTTTAACTTTACTAAATTATTTTCAGAGAAAAGACAAGAATTGAATTTGATGAAAGAAGAGCTGAGAGACTCCATGGATCAAATGCAGCTAATTCAGCAGGTGAGCTATTAAGTATTATGGTCTTGTTTTATAATGCATAAAACCCACAATATTGATATCTCTTTCAGTACACTGTATGCTAGTTGAGGAGATGTGTTGCACTGCAAGACGAAAATATTGTATATAAAAAAAAAATGGTGCACACTGATTATTTTTACATCAAATCCTTGTTTTTTTTTTTGTTGTGTGTATCTTCATCAGTTAATTGTGGATCATTTTAATGTTACAATTTTATGGAAAACCAGGTGGGATTCCAGCCAATGGACTGAATTATCTAGTTTAATAAAAAATTATGTGTAGAACTTTGCCTCAGAAAATATTGAAACCGAATCTGTTGTGATGCATACATTTATTTTAGCTTCAAAAATAGTAAAACCACTGAGGCACATGGGGATGCATTTGTTGAGATGACAGATTTTTTTTCATTGAATGATATTGCCAACTCACTGTGCTGTCAATACAGGTTTCTGTTTAGGCATGCATACAGTATTGGGTTCCTGTTTTGCCTTGCAGGAGAGGCCCATAGAAACAATCTGCAGGTGTGGACTCAGGGTCCAGTCCGATCAAGCAAACAAGTGGACTTAGGTCTCACAAGGTGGGGAGAAGTGGGGACACCCTAGGCTGTCTTCTCCTGGGTCCGGGGCAGACGAGTGCAGAGGTGCCATAGGGCGTCGGGTCTTTGTCTCCTGGTCACTTACGGTTGCAGGGGGTCTGCAGAAACAGTCTGCAAATGCAGTTGTGAAGTCCACAGAGGGCGAGCACCTGGAGGGCCTAGGGACTACGCTGACACTGCTGGCCCACTTCAGCACGGGCTGGTCAGCTCGGGTGCAGTAATGATGTCCGATGTCGGGTATCTGGCAATCCCAGCCCTCTCAAGTCTTTCTTGGGTGCCTGCGGATGCAGGGGAGCAGCTCCTCTACTCCAAGGGAGTTCCTCCTGGTGATTAGCGAAGCATTGGCAGCTCTCCCAGTTTCTTGGAGGCTGCAGCAGCAGGACAGGTCAGTTGCACCTCAAGGGTTGGGTGCTGCAGGCAGGCAGGCCGGCAGGGTTGGTGCCAAGCCAGTTGTGCTACTCGGGTCTCGGGTTCAGCATGCTTCTTGTCCACTCCTTCTTTTGTGTTCAGCGTGGATTTGAGGATCTGGTATCAGGGGGTCCCCTAAATACTTAATTTAGGGTGAGTCAAGGTGAGTGAAGGGTAAAAGCCAATGGGCTACTTTTCCTTGGGGTCCCTACACCTCCTAGATGACCACTTCCTGTGGGGCGTGGGCATCACCCTGTCCAGAATTCCTAAATTCCACCATACACAAGATGGCAGAATTTCCTAATTAGTGTCCACTTCAGGCTGGTCACCCGTGCGATGTTCCCAGTCTGGAAGTGTGACACGCCTCCTGGATAGCTAATCTTCCCGTCTGTCCAGGTGCCAGATTTGGGCCCTGGGGCAGAGGGGTTGGCACTTTCCTCTGAGGAAGGCCAGATCGCATACCAAAGGAGGTGGGCTTCTTTGAAGCTCCTGCTTTGGAATGGAGGTCATCCTATGGGGAGGGGTGGGTAACACCCCAGCCAAGACAGGGTCTTGTTTCTGACCTCTCGAGAGCAGAGGGATCTCATCCTGGGAGGTCAGATTCTTGTCTGTTGGTGGCAGACTGTCCAGAACCGGTCAGTGAGCTCACCAGCAGTTGGTAAATTTTCCACAGAGCATCTCTAAGGTGCCCTCTGGGTGCATGTATTTCTAAATCCATCACTGGAATCAGTGATGGTTTTTTAATACAAGATGTTTGATACCAAACATCCCTAGGTTCTGAGAAGCCAACATGGTGCTGGGGAACTCGTATTGACCAGTGTCCAGCACATGCAGTTAAAATGACTTCCCTACACACTTACTATGTCTAAGAATCGACAAAGACATAGGGAGGGGTATATTTGCTCATGCATATATGCCCTCACTTGTAATATAATGCACCCTCCCTTAGGGCTGAAGGCCTGCTGTAGGGGTAACTTACAGATATTACAAGCAGTGTTTTAGGGGGCACGGCACACAAGTGGGTGCCCTGTTGTGTTTTCAATTTTGGGAACACCTTGTCACGCAGCCTGCAATGGCAGTGTGCATAGGGTTGGTGCTGGGTCCCTCAGAGAGGCACAAGTTGTGCTGCAGTTCTGAGGGCCCCTCTTCAGTGACACTGCCCTTAGTACCAGGGGTACCATTTACTAAGGACTTACAGAGGGGCTGAAGGGCCTGGTCACTTAAAGATCAAGTGACCAGGTGTCTTGTTTTGGGGAAGGAACACTGGCACTTGGGACCTGGTTAGCAGGAGCCCAGTGCACTTCAGTCAAATTTGCATCTAAGAAACAGCCAAAAAGGGTGGAGGGGAGGAGTGTACTGCAACCAGAACCCAGCTCACTAAAATCGATGTAAAGAGAAACCGGGCTGTGCTTCGCTCTAACTTACACATATGTAGTTAGTCATCTCAGGCTGAAGTATACTTAGGCTATACTGTTTTGGGTTTAAATCTATAACAATTGATGAAAACCTTTTGAAAGGGAACATCCCTCATCAGTGTAAACATATAAACACTTGCACAACCACAAACTAAAATGCTTTTATTTCTTCCTGAAGGGACAAGCACAATGTAACTTTGTATTTGTAGCATGGGTTGTCTGCAAATGCATATGCTATGCACACTCCTCCCTTCCAGTGTTGGGCCCGGACTCTGTAATTTGTTTTTGTCAAGGAAGTGTTTTTATGGTCGCCGTTGTGCAGGGTATCTCCTCCTCCGGAAGGCATTGCGCATGTTAAGCGTCTCTTTTGCTAGATTTGTTTTTCCTGCCATCGGGCTCAGACTGACTGCTTCGGGGGTCTCTGAAGGTTTCGATGCCCAAGCCTGTGGACGCCCAGTGGCTACAGAATTGACAGCTAAAACGCTGACACGGCTCCTGTGAAAGTTGGAACCATGTAGGACACACTCAGTTGCAACTGACTTCGAATTTCTTCCTCCTCCACGCCCGTTGAGAACATTGTCTCCGAGTAATGAAGACTAAGAAGGACAGCTTATTTAGAATGTGCCCTCTGTGCGGGGCAAAGTGCACCTACTCTGACAGCTAAGCACAATGAGTAGGACTGCACCGTGTGTAACTTGTTTAAAAACAAGAAGACACTCGGAAGCAGGCGCGATCGGAGACTAGCTCACAATGGAGATGGCAACTGAGGCAGAGTTATCTCAAGAAGAAGCCCACAGCGAGGGTGAGTTAGACGTCGATATCACACCTACTCAGAGGTACCCCATCCCCACCCACCAATGTGACCTCTGATGAGACCAGTAGGGGGGGGGGGGAAGAAACAGGGGGAGGGAATGAAGAGTCAGACATGCAGTTTGAGGAAGCTACTCACCAGACTCTGGTACCTGCATCGGGACCCAGAATGAAGAGCCAAGGGCCATGAGTACATTTGACCCACCCCAGTTAAAGAAAATCTTACATAGCCCACCCCCCTCCACACCACAGTGCATCACAGCCCTCAGGCTCTAGTCAACATCAAGAGCGTGCCTCGGAGCCACAACAGAACAAGAAGGTTCTCCATCCCAAATCGGGCATCCGGCATACAGACAAATGGTAGCCAACAACAGATCTACATTGGTGCGAAAACAGCGGTCGATGTCAAGCCACGCATCAGCGCCGACGAAAAAGCCAAACCAGCTTTGATGTTGGAGAAGTACTTGGATCTGAAAAAACGCTCTGCGTTGAGGCTTTCAGAATCTCAAAAATGTTTAGTTCTGAAGAAATAAAAGGAACATGGTCACGCCACCAAAACCTGGCTCCAACCATGACAAATACAAAAGTGCCTTGCTCAGCTAAAACAACAGTACCAGAGAAGTAGGCAACAGGATCACAAAACCAAGTCTTACAGAAGGAAGAAGGCAGTGTTTTGAAGGCCTACACAAGGACATGCAGGAAAAGCACTATCAGCAGTCATCCTAAATTCTGGGTCAACAATTGGATGTCACACTACCTAAGAGAGTGGCTACTGAACATAGGGCCACAAGCCCCATGCCTTTACATTAGCCTTTATCCCCACACACATCACCCTCACCTTCTCAGGAAGACAGAGGGGATAGCCCTTAGCTTAAGGAGTATTACTCTGACTCTCGGACAGATATCCACCTCAGTCCAGAGCCATGGGATGACTATGACATGGTCCTTCCAGACACCGAAATCGCACTGCATCCCTAACAAAAGCTTCTCCACCTGATGACACCTTCTCATACAAAGGACTATTAAATACAATAAACTACCTATGCAGACCTCAGAGGAGGAAAACAATCTCTTGGTGGAAACACTTTAAAAAACTGATGGTACGATGCAATATCTATCTATGATAAGTTTTGTTTTATATTTATCCAAGGATCTTTTTAAAGATCCTGTCAAATCCAGGGTACTTACACCAAGGATAAAACCCAAATACAGGCCTTCTACATTAGACCCTCTATACATGAGGGTAACCCTACTCCAGACTCCACAGTTGTCACTACAGCTTGTAAAAGAACTTCATCACAAGTCACTGGGGAAGCTCCACCTCCTGACAAGAAGAGTAAACACAATGACGCAATGGGGAAAAGAGTGGCTACAGGACACGCCAATCACTGGTGGATTGCTAATTCTGTGGGCCTATTGCCAAACTATAACAGGGCCATATGGGATGAGATGTAGGCCTTAATACAACCTCTCCTAGGCTAATACATGAAAAAAGGGGAAGATCTAGTTCCAGAAGGGAGATAGATATCAAACTCAACAATCCAGTGTGCATTAGGTAGTGCAGACACCGCAGCACTGAGGCATTAACTCTGTAATGCTCCGTAGATATGCATGGCTTCGCACATCTGGGTTCAAACCTTATGTGCAGCTGCACATTTTGAACATTCCTTTTGATGGTAAATATCTTGTTGGCACAGGGGTTGATACACAACTGGAAAAAATAAAAAAGGATATAGAAACAACCAAGTCAAATTGAAGCCTTGCCATCCACAACACAAAAGCAACAGCCCTTTCGGCCCTACCAAGGTAGAGGGGCCTCGGAATCCCACACTAGAGACCCCCAAAATACCAATGCCAACAACTGCAATACCACCAGCAATCTGGAAAAGGCTATTACCGAGGTGGCTACAAATCACAAGGTAGGGGTAAAGTAACGGCAACAAACAGAGCTACTACCACCAAACTTTTACTCCCCAGTCGCACCCCCACCCACCAAACCCCAACCACACATCTCCTATCGGGAGAAGGCTACAACACTTCCATCAGATGTGTCCTGAATAGACGCCAGACAATTGGGTGTTAAACATTATCACTCAGGGATATTGTCTGGAAAACAACACACTCCAAATATCCCACCAAGAAAACACATCCTAAATCCACAGCCTCTACACCTGGTGAAGGAAGAATTAAAAGAATTATTATAAAAAGGATCCATAGAACCTGTCCCATACAAACATCAAGAACAAGCAGTATACTGCCTATACTTCCTAATACCCAAAAAGGATGGCAAGCTCCATCCTATACTGTACTTAAGCCCACTCAATCAATACATCATATCGGAACACTTTCACGTGGCGACACTCCAAGATGTGATACCACTACTACAAGAAGGTGCCTTCATGGTTGCATTAGACCCAAAGGCGCATAATTTTATATCCCAATCCATCAAGCACATCACCGATACCTCCAGATTGTGGTGAGTGGTCAGTTCAAACTACTACCATTCGGTGTAATAACAGCCCCACGCATGTTCACCAAATGCCTAGCTGTAATAGCTGCAAATCTAAAAAGGAAAAGATGCATCTTCTCTTATCTGAGTGATTGACTGATCAAGAGCTCCAGCAAACAATTTGTCTACAGGACACTCAAACAACTATCTACAACTTCCACAAATTGGGATTTACAAAAAATGCCACAAATCCCATCTACAACCGCTCCCGATACAACCTTAACTTGGAACCATATTCTATTTGCAAAAGCTTACCTCAATTAACAGAGGGTTCTCACTATTCAGAACCAACGGGCTGTTCTTACGCCACATCATCGCCTACTAGTCAAAATTGTCATACATGTTCTAGGTATAATGGCTTCTTACACTGCGATAGTTCCACATGCAGGACTACATATGAGACCCATACGACAGCGTTTAGCATCACAATGGTCAAAGTAGGGGGCAACATGAATCTAGTATGGTTTCACCCAAGGTCCATCAGGTACTACAATGGTGGAACACACAAAAGAAAAGAGCCTTTAGGGGACCGAATCCCACAGGTGACTGTCACAACAGATGCATCACTTATGGGTTGGGGTGCTCATATGGAAGACATTCTGGTACAGTGAAAGTGGTCCGTACAACAGCAGACATTCCACATCGACATACACATGTCTCTCAAAGCATTCCTATCCAACATAACAGGAAAAAAAGCTCTTCTGTGCACAGACAATTTAACAGCAGTGTACTACATCCAGGAACAAGGAAGGACCCATTCATTGTAGCTATCCCAATTAGCACAAATTATATAAAAATGGGCCATCAGCCACAAGAACCACCTCCTAGCTCAATGAATACCGGGGGTAGACAACTCACTAGCAGACCTAGTATGCAGGACACAACAAACATGTCCACAAGTCGGAAGTCAACACTTGTATCCTACAAACATACTTCCAATGGCGGGGACTCCAACAATAGATCTCTTTTCCGCAGTAGAAAACGCAAAATGCTAAAACTTTGCATCCAGGCACCTACATCCACAATCCAATGTGGATGTAGGTGCCTGGATGCAAAGGATTGATGAACTGGTCTGGAGTATTTGCATATACTTTTCCACCTCTCTCACTCATGGCCAGGAAACTCCGATGTACATCACTAAAGATGATACTCATAGCTCCAACATAGCCACAACAACCATGGTACACAACATTGCTGGGGCTCTCCCTTGTACATCACAAAAATATTTTCCTAACATTCCAGATCTTCTCACTCACAGCGGGGAGCAGAGTCAGGCAGCCCAATGTTCAACAGCTCAATCTTTCAATCTTGCTCTGGAGGTCGTAGAATTTGGGTACCTACAATTACCTCCAGAATGTATGGACATTCTAAGGAAGTCAGAAGACCAACCACGAGAGCGAGTTATGCAGCAAAATGGAAACACTTTGTTCAGTATTGTGCTGCAGGCAACATACATCATTCATCACCATCTGAATAACAAGTAGTGTGTTACTTGTTACATCTTCAAAAATCACATTTAGCATACACATCTATAAAGCTGGGTTTAGCAGCAATTGCTTCATAACTACAAAACAGAAACAATAGCTTTTTAACATACCTGTCCTAAAAGCATTTATGGATGGACTCAAGAGTCATTCCTTCATGTACTCCTCTTGTACTATCCTGAAACGTGAACATTGTGCTGACAGGATTAATGTCTGCACCATTTGAATCAATGCATAAATTCAAACTTCAATTCTTAACATGGAAAGCGGCTTTCCTTGTTGCAATTAAATCACTAAGAAGAGTAAGTGAAGTACATGCAGTAATTATTAAGAAACTTTATTTCCAAGTATTCCAAGACAAGGTTCGCCTATGCACAAATCCAAAGTTTCTGCCAAAAGTTAAATCGCCTTTCTACTTAAATCTGACATTGGATTTATCGGTTTTCTTGCTTTACATACACTAGATCTTAAACACACCTTTATTTACTATGTGGAAAGATCAGAAACATTTCGAAAAAAGCAACAACTATTTGTAGCTTTTTCAAATCCAAGGAAAGGTAATCAATCTCATCTCAAAAGCGGGAATTGACTGATTTCGAAAGGTTTGTAAAGCACTGAGAAACACCACTGAAATCCACACAAAAAACAGAACCCAGGACAGCCTAATGACGCTTCAACCAATTCTGCATTCTTTATTTGCTGTAGATTGCTTTCCTTGGAATTCTTGGAGTGATAGAGCATCTAGGGCCACATGTACAAAAATCAGGTTTTGCGATTCACAAATTGCAAGTCTTAGCGACTCACAGTTTGTGACTCGCAAAACCTGATGTACAACAGTGTCAATGACACTGTTTATGATCCCAATGGGGTCACAAATGACCTACCTCATAAATATTCATGAGGTAGGTCACAATTTGCGACCCCATTGGGAATGGCCGCACCTACAGGGATGGTGCCCTGCTGCGGAAGGCAGACAGTCATGTCTGTGTCTGCTTTTAAATAAAGCAGTATTTTTTTGTTAATGCAGCCCGTTTTTCTTAAAAGAAAATGGAATGCATTTCAAAAACAAAAATGAAAAGTTTTCTTTTCATTTTTTTTCAGAGAAGGTAGTGGTCCTGCCCTGAAAAAAAATATTTTCACATGTATTCACAAAGGGGGAGTGGTCTCATGGGGACCCCAACCTGTTTGCGAATGGGTTAGCACCAATTTGAAATTGGTGCTAACTGCGATTGTTTTGTGACCACATTCACGGTCACAAAACAATCATACATCGCACTGCGACTCGAAATTAGGAAGGGAACGTCCCTTGGATTTGTGCATCGCAAGATGCTTTTTGTTTTTGCAAATGGCCCGATTATGTGAATCGGACCGATTGTGACCAGAAAAAAGTTTTGTACATGTGGTCCCTAATGTGTTTCATTCCACCTTGATGAGGCTTCAAGCAAATCTAATGAGGAGAATAGTTTCTATACCTGTGTGGTCACAACTGAAAAATTCCACTGATATCCACATTTCCATTGGATAAAATCACAATGTAAAAATATAGAATTTCAAAACCATTGGCATCTCACAGTTTTGCACACTGAGGTAGGTTCCACTGTGAGTGAGTTCACAAGGTGTTCTACAGTGGTATCTAATCATCTCACAAGTCAGAGCAGGCAAAATTTAGTTTTAACAAATACTCGCTAATAGGATTTCCTTTGTAGGCGGTAACTCTTTTGGTAATGATGGGAAGTCACCATTGGTAATATTTACATAATCATTTGAAAAATTCAAATATAGTGTGCTTTACATTGAAATCAGCAGGTTTACATTTTTCCTGGCTCGTTCCTTTGAGAAATATTGGTACTAGGCTTAAGAAACTGAGCACTCTCCTGAAGAGAGATTTTATATGGCTGCAGCTCTAGCACCTTGCCCTGGGAGTGACTGTCTAGCATCTTTCTGTGTGTGACTGATCTAGTCTACTTCTAGTATCTCTCTGTATGACTGACTCTCAGGAACCGCAGCATGTCTGTAAGTGGTACTGACTGCTGAACATTTTACACTATCTGTGAATTTGTCACCTAGGATTTAAACAATACCTCAAAGCGGAGAGATGAATTGCTTGATGAGCAGGCAGCCCTTAAAGAAGAGATCAGTGAAAGTTTGAGAAGGTACAAGCAATATCAAGAGAAGGAAGCCCAGAAACAGCATCACCTCCAGCAACTTGAAAGATCCATAGAGGAAAGAAAACATGAACTAGAAGCGCAAGAACAGGTAATAGTGACTTTAATTAGATTTTTTTCAGTCTTTGACATGCATTGTGTACTAAGGAGTACAATGGCAGTAGGTGTGCACTGTTACTTTAAATTGTATCTGTTTATTTTCTTTGTATCTAGACATTAATCATTTGCTTATAGAAATGAAAAGTCACCCCACACCAAGAATGCAGTGACTGACATAGTATTGGGTGTCTCTCCAAAGATATTTAAGGTGGAATCAAGCTTCAGTAAGGATATATGTATTTAGGAACTTTGTTATAACCAGATTAGGTATTATAAAGCAAAATAGCACTTTTAAACTTGTTGTATTGCATTCTGTATTGTCTGATAATTTTTGCTGTGATTTGTAAGGATATGTTTTCATTTTGTGCCCATGTTCCATCTTGTGTCCTGTTTTTGTTTTCTTTCCCCAAGGGACAGGACATAATTTGTTCTACTGCTTACTTTACATTTTGTGTTCTTACTTTTTAATGCAGCTGACTACTTATCCCTCTGGCTTTGCTGTATAAATAATGCCAGTCCCAGTGCCTCATCCCTTATGTCTCACTTGGCTGTGAGCAAACCTAGCTTGGCTCTTTGTCTTTATAGCGCTGTTGCACTGAGTACTGCGCTTCCTGAAGAAACAGCAGGAAGGCTTATTTGGCAAGATTGTAAAAGGTTAGGATTACATTTTTTCTTGGAATTGAAAGTTAATGAAAGTCTTCTTGTAAGAGGCTGTCTACATCCCCCTCTTCGAGATGGCTCAATTGCTTTGCACAGAACTGGACAGTTCAACCAATATTCAGTGAAGCAGTGAAAAGAAGATTAATGCACTCATGTTTCGTTGCTTAATGAGTCCTTTGCATTGCTTTGTTTTCCAAAAATTGAGTGGCTTTCCTATCTGAAAGTACAAATCAAATCTTTTTGTAACTTCCTCTTTCAGTAGTACTTTTTAAAAATGTATTGAGTTTTTATTGGAGTTTTCAAGAGTAAAACAATCCACTGCTCATTGAACAATATAAATGTGTAGATGGCACATCCTAATGGAATTGAACTTGAGAGGATAGTAGGGCTCGAGAAATCTACTCGACACTCGCTATGACAAGTTTTATTTTATGAGGTTGAGCTATTTTTAGATCCTACTTGCCCCTTCTGGTGAACTGAATTAGTAATTAAGATGCCTTTTAAATCTTATTCTTGTCACATTTGATCTGTGTTCAGAGACAGAGGTCAAAAGTCAGTTTGTCTTCTTGCAATGCAAATACTTTTCCTTGTGACTGCAGAGTTCCAGGATTTTGTAAGGTTCCCCAGCTACATGACGGTTTCCCCAAAAATAGGGATGTTTGGTATCAAACATCTCGTATTAATAAATCCTCACTGACTCCAGTGATGGATTTATTAATACATGCACTCAGAGGGAACCTTGGAGGTCCCCCCCTGAAAATCTACCAACTGCTGATGGGTTATCTGAGTAGTTCTAGCCAGCCTGCCACCAACAGATGAATTTCTGACCCCCTGGGGTGAGATCCTTGGGTCTCTGGAGGTCAGGAACAAACTCCTGCTCTGACAGGGTTGTTACACACTCCTCCCAACAGGATCTCCTGCAAATCTGCATTCCAAGGCAGGAAGCTTCGAAAGAACCCAATGCTGATCTGGCATTCTGAACCTTTTTTAATCCCCATCAAATAACTTAATTTATCTACTACTCGTCCAGGATTTTGTAAGGTGAGCTGTCTGACCTATGTGAAATGTAAGGGTGTTGGTATCAGGTTTTTCCTAACACACAACATTTATATAACTAGGTCAGCTTTACAAACATTTCAAAATATATTCCAGTAGCTGTGAAAGACCATTTTTTTGTACTTCTGTGTGATAAAAAAATATTTTAATAGGTTAAAAAAAAATCAGAACACTTTACTTGATGTGCAAATGATAAATGTTTTTCTGAAACTCACTTTTCACAGATTACTGTTAATACACTATATAGTTTTATCAGTAAAGCTGCAAATTAGTGGGGAGTTTGTTTGATATTTCTTGCAAATGCACTGTCTGTAAAGGACAGGGCACTACAACATCATGCTTTAGTAATATATTAAAAGTGAGTGTTTAAACATAAACTGAGAAAGACTTGCCCTGATGGCAAAGCTATTAGTAAACGAAGAGGCAAGTCATGCACGGATCATGTATACCCTATATGTGGGCTAGATGTATTATATACATGGAGCAAATGTTTAGTGTATTTTATCAAACAGAAGAGGATTTTTTTTACAGCAGAAATGCTGAACTCACATATTTGAAGGTGCACTCATGCGAGAATGAAGGAAAAAGGTGACTGTAAAATACAATATTTGTGTAGGATCACACAATTTGAGACCCATTTCCGGGTCAAGTACATTACAGTTAAGTGAAGCTGATTATTCAAGCTGGTATCATTTTTATGATTTTTCAAGGCCTGGATTGTGATTACATCTTTGACATATTATACAAGAGTGGTAGGAAACAAACAATATGAAGCTGTCCTGTGCTAAATTCAAGCAAGATTAAGTAATATGAGCATAAGAGAACCAAATGTCTTTGAAAGAACAAGGTCTTGTTGCGAGATGTCAAAGAGTTTGCGTGCAATGTCAAATGTGTATAAAGGAAGGAAAATTTAAGGGGACAGTGTTAAAGAAAGAAAAATAGGTAAAGGAGATAAGAGACAGACAAGAACATAAAGTGGTGTGTCTCCAGGGTAGAGGTGAAGGGGTAGAAAGATGATCAGTCAGAGCCGGAAAGAGCAGATGGAGGTTGAGTCTGTTGTAAAAATAGTTCTAAAGTGTTTACATTTTTCTGGGGAATAGTGGGGGACCTCTGGATTTATATTGAAAAATATGAGTACTATGAGTATATGTCACCCAAGCCCATTAGGTGTGAAAAGAGACAAGTTTGGAAGATTTCCAGTCTAGCAGAATTACATTTATAGCAATTGTCAATAGTAAGTCAAAGAGTTCAAAATCAGTGGCCGAGGGGACCAAACAAGATGAAACTGTGTGAGGACCCAAAATTATAGTAGGGAAATCAAGGTTTAGGTTCATTCTAAATATGCAGTTAAGTTGTTTCATGATTTGCTCACAGAATGGGGTAAGACATTTGTATTTAAAGAACATGTGTTCAAGGTTGCCACAAGTTCCACTGTAGAACCAACATAAGATAGAACATCATAGCTTTAGTCTGTTTAGTTAGTCTGTTGCTTATCAGTAGTACGTCATGAACAATGTCAAGCACTTGGTGGTATTTTCAGAGACAATGTCAAGTGTTTCTACATTTTGATGGCTCATCTGATTTTCTAAACATATTAATACCATATGCATGTAATTTGTGTAGTGCTAACCCAATTGGGAAGAGAGAATCTGGGTTCTGACATGATACCGTTTTGGTTACAGTGAAGCAAAATATTGATGTTACAAATTTGAACTATACTGGTTTCACAAAGTATACTTTTGATTTTGCTAGACATGCTGCATTCATAGTTGAGGTAACGTTTCAGTGCATGCATTGGGTATCTACTCACCCCTTGAATCACTCTTTCTCTTCATGGCCTGCCTAGATTTCCTATATGCAGTACTTTGCCCTTTCTGCTTTTTACCATCTAGTGTGTCATATAGCAGTGTGATTGCCAACAGTCTTGTCTTTCTTCCTTGTGGTTCCCAGTTAGGTGGGCATACTGTTGTCATGTCCATGCTTCATCATTGTTAGGTTTCTCATCTCTCTCACCACATGTATTTTGATGTATGCTGATTCAGGAAGGTATTTGATCCAGCCTACACGTGAGAGCCTAATTCTGCTTTTTCAACGCCATGGCTCTTAGGTTTTGTAAATATTGGTGCTACGTTCATGAAGGTTTGTTTCTCCAGCTGACATTCTGGACCTTTTCTAGTGCCCATCAAATGACTTAGTTTCTCTGCTACACGTCCTCCTCTATCAAATTCAGCAACATTACACCAGTCATCCACAATCTGCAATGCCTGCCCATGGAAGGGAGGATAACATTCATAATGAGTTGCCTTGCTTATAAAGCCATCCCTCTGAATCATTCCTTTACATTGTGCCTGTCTTTTCTACATCTCGGAAGTCCAAAGAGAACTGACGATCAAACTCCCTACTCTTTTCAACACCAAAGTTCAAAACCTATCTACGGTAGCACAAATCTCCTCTGGTGCTGGCGACTCAAGCTCATGTGACAGCTTTCCGACCCTGCGTTGTGTCGGATGATGCCGGGCAGAGCCTCTGACAATATGCAATTCAATCCAACACTGGTTCTCACTTTCTAAAAAAAGAAAGTGAGGACTTATTTATATAACTACTGTAGGAAGATGTGTTCTGGTTGCAGAACCCCCACACACACACTTTTTGCCTGGCTTTTGGTATAATTTTGACTGAAGTGCACTGGGTTTCTGCTAACCAGGTCCCCAGTGCCAGTGTTCCTTCACCAAAACAAGACACCTGGTCACTTGACTCCCAAGTGGCCAGGCCCTTTAGCACCTATGTAAGTCTCTAGTAAATGGTACCTCTGGTACCTAGGGTCTAGGTACTAAAGAGGGTCCCTAAGAGCTGCAGCATAACTAGTGCCACTCTAAGGGACCCAGCACCAAACTCATGCAGACTGCCACTGCAGGTTGTGTGAAAAGGTGCTCCAAAAAGCGAAAAACGACCCCCAACACTGCCTGTAATATTTGTACATCACCCCTACAGCTGGCCTTACAGCCCTAAGGCAGGGTACATTATATTACAGGTGAAGGCATATCTGCATGAGCAAATATGCCGCTACTATGTCTTTGTCGATTCTTAAACATAGTAAGGGAACAGAGTAGTCTTTTTAATTGCATGTGCTGGACACTGGTCAATACGAGTTCCCCAGCTACACGACGGTTTCCCCCAAAATAGGGATGTTTGGTATCAAACATCTCGTATTAATAAATCCTCACTGACTCCAAGGATGGATTTATTAATACATGCACTCAGAGGGAACCTTGGAGGTCCCCCCCTGAAAATCTACCAACTGCTGATGGGTTAACTGAGTAGTTCTAGCCAGCCTGCCACCAACAGATGAATTTCTGACCCCCCCTGTGGTGAGATCCTTGGGTCTCTGGAGGTCAGGAACAAACTCCTGCTCTGACAGGGTTGTTACACACTCCTCCCAACAGGATCTCCTGCAAATCTGCATTCCAAGGCAGGAAGCTTCGATAGAACCCAATGCTGATCTGGCATTCTGAACCTTTCTAGTCCCCATCAAATAGCTTAATTTATCTACTACTCGTCCTCAATAAAATTCTGCCACCCCTCCCCCTTCCCCTCCCCCCCCCCCCCCCAATCCCCAGTGAGGGCGCACAATGTATGGCTAAATGAAATACTAAATATCAGTGTAGAGTGCAACCATCATTTTTTTTATTTTTATCACTGAACACCCTTTTCGCAGTTAAAACCACCGATTTAGCTAGTATTCGGAAAGTGTCCTACATAATATTGATATAGTGTATTGATATTATGTCACAGTTCTGTATTGTAGCAGTTTCTGAATACACTTTCTATTATAAATATACTTTCTATTTTATTTAGCTTATTTTGCAAGTCAGGAACCATGTTCAATGTGAAGAACAAATGTATGAAGAATTGGCAGCTAAACTGAAAGACCAGAAGCAAGTGTTGGAGAGAGAGCTGGCAAGCAAGCAGAGCACGCTGGAGCAGGTGACGGACAAAGTGTCCATTCTGGACGAACGGATCCTAAAATATCAGAAAGAAGAAAAATGGTGCACAGCCCTGGAGGATTCTCTCACGAAAGCTAGTAAGCTCTATGCATATTAACATGTAACCATGCAAATAGAGAATTTTAATACAAAAGAATATATCATATTATACACATAGACATATAAACATATATACACAACATGTAGAAAAAGAATGAAAAGCCATCAGCCTACACATAAACATATAAACATATATACACAAAATGTAGAAAAAGAATGAAAAGCCATCAGCCGACACGTGTTTCGTCCTGACTGGACTTCTTCAAGGCTGAGAGAATCACAACATATAACAATCAATTATAACAAATATATATATACAATATATACAAATATTAAAATAAATACACATCCAATATTTTATCCTTTCCCTTTCCAAAATACAAAAAACTGATAAATTCTTTGGTCAATTAAGTACACAAGCTCTTAAAAGTGCATATTATTTATACTATTTCTCTTGGTTTGAAGCTAAACAAGAAACTTCAGAGAAAAGGAAGAAAACCACCACCACAACCTCAGTGGTGAAGTGTTTATTTGAAGTATCCAACAATATATTTCCCATGTCCCCAAGGATAGGTCTGTTGAAGCCATAGCGATAGTTAGCCATGCAACATGCAAGCCCAAGTGTAAATGAATTTCTTTTTCGTTGGCATTTGATCAATTTATGTCTACAATTTCTTTTCTTTCAAACGTAAACTACTTATAGCCCAGAATAACCCCTCATTGTGTAATGGTGAGGAAAGAGAGTCTAATAAATATATACCTTTATTTGCTTCTATGTCCGTATAATCATATACCATTTATCATCCTCTATGAAGAAGGAGGGGGAACGTGATAATTTAGTTACTCCCATTTCACTTGGCAAAATTTAGGGAATGCCAATAAAGTGTACTGTAGTGCAATTACTGACCTGTTTTAATCATAATCAGTCACTTCCTTGCTGTCTTCAAAATGAATCTAAATTACAGGAACCGTAAACCTCATGTATTGAGGAACCAACTGAAATATAAATAATTACAATAAATCCAATGTCCTCCCTAAAAGGAACTCAATTCCTATGTGATCATCTTTTATACCAATGTCTCCACACTATCCTGGTAATGGAGCCAGCATTCTAATAGTGCTCCGTTTTTCATTGAATTCGCAAATCTCATGTATTAAGGAACCAATTGAAATTCAAATAATTACAATAAATCCAATTTCCTCCCTAAAAGGACCTCAATTCCTATATAATCATTTTTTATACCAATGTCTCCACACTATCCTGGTAATGGAGCCAGCATTCTAATAATGCTCCATTTTTCATTGAATTACATAGAATACATTTCCCAAACTTCTACCATACACTTACCTATATGCCTCTCTCTCTGTTCTTAAATCTCGTCCCTGTTCTATTTCCCGATGTATCTCAGCGAGAGCATCGAGGGCCTCTGTACCTCGTCTCACTCTCCCCGACTTTTCCAAAGGAAGTGTACATCCCTCGCCGGCATTTTGCGCGCCACATTAGTACTCAAACCGAGTTCATTAGCACTAACAACGGACAGAAGCTTACCCATAGAACCATGGCGGCCATTTTGAAGTGGTTCCTATTGAGTGAAAACTAACACAAAGTCAGGACGAAATCTCGTCTATATCGTATGTAGACATTCTAAGACGACGATTTCAATACTTCAAATCCTTCGCCGTTATTTTAAACACCGCGTTAGCACTTCAACATAATTCATTAGCCGGAGAAGAAAGAAAAAGCACCTGCCTATGGAACCGCGGCGGCCATTTTGAAGTGGTTCATATTTTGTAAATATTACCCCCCAATAAAGACAAATTGTCACCTATTTGCCAACCAAAGAAATACATTTTCAACCACCCAATATCATGATGGTAAAGCAATTTCTACCCCCAGTATGTACACAAATGTCACCTCAGTGAACATATAGAGTGAAGTCGTAACCGGTCTTCCCAACATATAGAAAATTCAAATGAGAAGGGAAAGAACCCTCCCTATCTTTCAAGGACACGAAATAGAAAGGATATTGACAAAGTTAGTGACTCATATCATTTGTGTGTTGTTCTACATTCATAGTATGCCAAATGGATATATTCAGAGGAAATGGTACAACTCATCATCCAAATTCATGCCCATTTCAATCGTTCTTAATTTGATAATCCATTTTGCTTCATTTTTACGCAAGTCCAATGTTCTGTTGCCACCCCTAGCGTTCACCGGGATTTGATTTATACCCATATATTTTATTAATGGAACCTCAGTTACTGGATGTTTATCTTTAACATGCCGTACTAGCGGTGATGCTATGTCATAATTTCTTAGGGCTCTGATATGTTCTTGAATACGTTCCTTCAAAGGCCTTATTGTGCTGCCCACATATATCTGGCCACATATGCATTCCAATATGTATACCACAAATTTCGTATTGCAGTTAATAAAAGTGGAGATTTTATATTTGTCACTACCATTGTAGCTGAATTCAGTGGTTTTATGCAATGCCATACTGCACATATTACAATTACCACACCTATAGAAACCCGCAATTTTATTCGGAAGCCATGTTGTTTTACTTTCCATTAGAGGTGGTAAGAAACTTTTACAGACTTCATTTCTGATAGTTTTACCTCTTTTATGAATCATTTTAGGTTTCTTAGGAAGTAAAGCAGCAAGTGTTTCATCTGTCTGTAGAACATTCCAATGTTTACATAGAATGTGATATATATTGTGACTGTTTTGGCTATATGCCGTACAAAAACTCATTGCTCTGTATGGTGAACTGTCTCGCATCTTTGTCTTTTGACCCAGTAGGGTGGTTCTACATGTTTGATCAATCTTTTTCCTTGCTGTTTTGATGACACGCTTGGAATAGCCTCTCTGTGTGAATCTATCTTCCAATTTATTTAGTTCTATGTTGCATACATTGGGATCGCTGCAATTTCTTTTCAATCTGGTCATTTCCCCAAATGGGATGGCTGAAATTTGACTTTTAGGATGCGCACTTTCTGCATGTAATACCGAATTGCAGGCTGTTGGTTTGCGGTAAACTTTCGTATGAATCTTATTATCTGTGACGGATATCTCTAGATCTAAAAAACAGACTTTGTTCTTGCTGAATTCATACGTCATTTTAATATTGAAGATGTTACAATTAATGTATTCATAGAATTCCTTTAATAGTTGTTCCGATCCAGTCCAGATCATTAAAACATCATCAATATATCTTCCCCAGAAGAAAATGTTGTCGGTAAATACAGAGGGGCCCTTCTTCCAAACATGTATTGCTTCAAAGAAGCCCATATATATATTCGCATATGAAGGAGAGAACCGTGAACCCATAGCTACTCCTTGTGCTTGCTTGAACCACTGCCCCTCATGTAAAAATACATTGTTTTCCAATGTAAATTCAATCATACATAGTATCATATCAGTATGTTCCATGTATGATGCAGATCTCTCAGACAGAAAATGCCGTACTGCTTGTAAGCCCTTATCTTTAGGAATACATGTGTATAAGGAAGATACATCTAAGGTAACCAGCATCATCTCTGGAGTCCAGTTCACGTCCTCCAGCTTACAAAGAACATCCTTCGTGTCCTGTAGATATGAAGGAATGTTTTTCACAACAGGCTGCAGATAGCTATCAATGAACTCGGAAAGTCTCTCCGTAGGCGCTCCTATTCCCGATATTATGGGTCTGCCTGGTGGTGAAATGGCACTCTTATGTAGTTTAGGTAATACATATATACAAGGTGATGTAGGATAAGGATTGAAGATATATTTGAATTCAAAATCAGAAATTAACCCCTGATTGCACCATAAGAATAATAGTTTTTCCAATTCATCAACAATCTTTTTAATGGGATTACATTGCAATTTAATATATGCTCTACTATCAGATAGTTGTCTATCTATTTCTTGAACATAGTCTGCTCTATCTAAAATCACAATGTTTCCCCCCTTGTCTGCCTCTTTAATCACTATATCGTGATTACTTCCTAGTTCCTTGAGAGCCAATCTCTGTTTATTTGTTATATTAAACGATTTGTGAAAGTTGCCACTTTTAATTTGTTTTTGTAGTTTGCACAAATCTTCTTTCACCAATCTCCCAAATACTTCTATGACATTGTTACTGGGTAATTTGGGGGTAAAGCTAGATTTAGGTTTGAGGCCACTATTTAAAGATGTACCCTGAACAATTTTGAGGTCATTTAATAGGTCTAGCCTGTCCATGTTGTTATCATCCATATTTTCTAAGGTGAGTAAAAGTTCAATGTCTGCAATATCTTTGATAGTATAATTACTCACTGTAGTACTCATTGTGGTATCTAAAATTGTCTCTGTATGCTTTTCTGTCTTGTCTGCAAAATATTTTTTGAGTTTTAACTGTCGAAGAAATTTAAAAAAGTCAATGTGTACTTGCGTCATGTCACAAAGATTAGACACACAAAAACCCAATCCTTTGCCTAACACCTTAAGTTGTTCTTCAGTAAGAATATGTTTGGATAAATTCACAATCGAAATGCTGCTACAATCCTGCGCAGCATCTACTAACTTTTTGTTAGATGCCAATATAAATTGTTCTTGATTCTGCTCCTTGCTGCTCTGGTTTGCATCCCTATAGCTGATTGGTTTTTGACCTCCTCTTCTCCTTTTGCCTCTACGTGTTTTGGCCTTGCATTTTGAAAAGGCTGGTTGTAAGCATTTCTCTTGTTTCCTAGTCTGTACCTTTTTGCTTCCTGTAAAAAACTATTGGTGGGCATTTGGTCATCATTGGAATTTGAATTGGTATTATCACTTGATATGCTAGTGCTATCTGATTCATCTGATGTTATTGAAAAATCCGATTCATGGGTCACCACTCCCAATGTGCCCTTCTCATTTGTAGCTTGTCCTTTGTGAATGAAATTATCAAATTTCCTAGCGAACGTATAAATTCTGCCACTTTCATAATCTCTATCATCTCTTCGTAATTTTGCCATTTTTTTATTCCTGATATACAACTGATGTTTATCAAGCACTTCTTTCAAAATCTTGTCATTTTTTATTTTAACATCTGGCAAATTTAGGGCCTTGATTTCATTTTCTAATTCCTGTATGTCTTTTAATAATTTTTCCCTTTTTTCCTCCGCATGTTGTATTAAAATTGTCATCATACCTTTCGAAGTCTCGAAGAGCAATTGTTCCCACTCCAGCATGTGTTTAACCGACAAGTCGTCAAAAGTAGGGAATATAATTACTCTCAGGCCCCGAGGGACCTTTTTTTCTGTGATGTATTTTTGTAAAACTGTGGCATCCCACCATCGAGATAATTCCTGTTTTTCAATTTTTCTAAATGTAGATATTTAGATCTCATACCTTCTGGGCAATTACCTATTCCTTGGGAAACATTACTAGTATTTGGAGTATGTGAGAACATAGCATGAAAGATCTTGTCTCTCTCATCATCAAACATTGCCATTTTTTCGGAGTGCCTATTCAGCAACCCCTGCAGTATTAATCTAGTACTTTACGAAGTGCAAATAATCAATATGAACATATACAATCAACAACAAAAGGCAACTCATAACTTGAAATAAATGCACATTCTAAACATATAGGAAAAAACTTTTGAGTGCTCATACACTGACACACATCGTTGCCTTGATATGTACTTCCGGGTTTACAATAGTAGACCCGTTTTAATAATGAACAAACAATTCAGTGGGGCACATCAACAATCAATGTCTAAACTATTATATTATCAAAATGAGATGACATGAGAGAATCTAGTATGATCAAACTAAATTTCTAATTGATAAATCTTCCTTTTCTGAAATAAACAATAACTAACCAAAGAGAAAAACCATGTACTCATATAAAACTAACCAAACAGAAATGTCCATGCAAATAGAGAATTTTAATACAAAAGAATATATCATATTATACACATAGACATATAAACATATATACACAACATGTAGAAAAAGAATGAAAAGCCATCAGCCTACACATAAACATATAAACATATATACACAAAATGTAGAAAAAGAATGAAAAGCCATCAGCCGACACGTGTTTCGTCCTGACTGGACTTCTTCAAGGCTGAGAGAATCACAACATATAACAATCAATTATAACAAATATATATATACAATATATACAAATATTAAAATAAATACACATCCAATATTTTATCCTTTCCCTTTCCAAAATACAAAAAACTGATAAATTCTTTGGTCAATTAAGTACACAAGCTCTTAAAAGTGCATATTATTTATACTATTTCTCTTGGTTTGAAGCTAAACAAGAAACTTCAGAGAAAAGGAAGAAAACCACCACCACAACCTCAGTGGTGAAGTGTTTATTTGAAGTATCCAACAATATATTTCCATTGGATTTATTGTAATTATTTATATTTCAGTTGGTTCCTCAATACATGAGGTTTACGGTTCCTGTAATTTAGATTCATTTTGAAGACAGCAAGGAAGTGACTGATTATGATTAAAACAGGTCAGTAATTGCACTACAGTACACTTTATTGGCATTCCCTAAATTTTGCCAAGTGAAATGGGAGTAACTAAATTATCACGTTCCCCCTCCTTCTTCATAGAGGATGATAAATGGTATATGATTATACGGACATAGAAGCAAATAAAGGTATATATTTATTAGACTCTCTTTCCTCACCATTACACAATGAGGGGTTATTCTGGGCTATAAGTAGTTTACGTTTGAAAGAAAAGAAATTGTAGACATAAATTGATCAAATGCCAACGAAAAAGAAATTCATTTACACTTGGGCTTGCATGTTGCATGGCTAACTATCGCTATGGCTTCAACAGACCTATCCTTGGGGACATGGGAAATATATTGTTGGATACTTCAAATAAACACTTCACCACTGAGGTTGTGGTGGTGGTTTTCTTCCTTTTCTCTGAAGTTTCTTGTTTAGCTTCAAACCAAGAGAAATAGTATAAATAATATGCACTTTTAAGAGCTTGTGTACTTAATTGACCAAAGAATTTATCAGTTTTTTGTATTTTGGAAAGGGAAAGGATAAAATATTGGATGTGTATTTATTTTAATATTTGTATATATTGTATATATATATTTGTTATAATTGATTGTTATATGTTGTGATTCTCTCAGCCTTGAAGAAGTCCAGTCAGGACGAAACACGTGTCGGCTGATGGCTTTTCATTCTTTTTCTACATTTTGTGTATATATGTTTATATGTTTATGTGTAGGCTGATGGCTTTTCATTCTTTTTCTACATGTTGTGTATATATGTTTATATGTCTATGTGTATAATATGATATATTCTTTTGTATTAAAATTCTCTATTTGCATGGACATTTCTGTTTGGTTAGTTTTATATGAGTACATGGTTTTTCTCTTTGGTTAGTTATTGTTTATTTCAGAAAAGGAAGATTTATCAATTAGAAATTTAGTTTGATCATACTAGATTCTCTCATGTCATCTCATTTTGATAATATAATAGTTTAGACATTGATTGTTGATGTGCCCCACTGAATTGTTTGTTCAAGTTGATGACTCCTGTTCAACTGTGAGAAAGAGATTTTCCACCCAAACGGGAGGTCAGGCAGCTGACATCCGCTCCTGACTGAAGTCCTGGAAAATTCCCCCTTGCTGCTGCCCAGGGACATCGTCTTATAAAGAAAAAGCCTGCTAACAGGCCCCTTAGTCAAAACATGCTGGCTACTGTACATCAGAGTGGGAACAGAACAAGAGTTGGAGAGTGGCCAAGTCTCCAAACCTTGCTTGTTCCCAGGGCTGAGTAGAGAGGAAAACACAAAATATACACTCTCTTATCACGCTAGGGTTCGGTGTGAACACAATACGAAAAACACAGCTTGGTCTACCATGTGGAAAATCACAGCTCATCTGCAATGTTGAACTCCACGTTAAAGCCAATAGGCAGCTAACCTAAATACAAAATGTAATGTCTAATGCCATGTTCAAGCCAATAGGCAGCTAAACTGAATACAACATGTAATGTCTTATGCCACGTTAAAGCCAATAGGCAGCTAAACTGAATACAACATGTAATGTGCTACTGGTGAACATTGAACAACTAATATGCGCAGTGGTGAAACACAAAGTCAGTGGTCAAACACAATTAATGGCATAACATTCAGCTCTTGAGGAATTTATACTCTCGAAGAAGTCAGTTGTATGCTGAACTGCAGTGAAAAAAGGAAGCATCCCTTGTGTATGACCTTTATGTTCGCTTGCTGGACCAGGCCTGCTTGTGCACCGGGTTGCCTCAACGAGTAGATAATGGATTTAGATTATTTTCGCCTGCAAGCTGTAGATAATGAAATGTCTGAAAAAATCTGACGCTAATAGTTGTCTGTGATTTGGAAGGATTTTGTACGTAGTGCTTGAGTGAAAATCTGTTCTTCAATACAGTAGCCCCAAAAATTTACCAGAATCATTCAAGGGTGTTTGACATTAGGATACAAATGCCCTGGCACTTCATGAGTGCACATAATTGTGAATTGTTTATGATGAGTCAGGACTGACATAAGTCTGGCTCAAAGTATAAAACAAATGCTTGACATTTTGACCGTCTTCCCAACCTTCGGGTATGCTGACAGTGTAAATTCAACCGGTATCCACCATCTCTTCCAGTTTGGCCTTCAGTTCACCTATTTCACCTTTTGATCTAACTTCTAAATTAGATGTATAAATTCTTACAAATATCCTTGAGATCATAAATCCTCTGCTCAGCTTGTTCCATACAAGCATTACACTGGATCAAGGTCTCATTTATGACATTTAATTGCTCTCCAATATCCTGGGCCTTAGCTTGTCAGCTCTCATTTCACAAATTTCAGCTAGAACTTTTTGCAGGGATAACATTTTCGCTGATGTGGAGGGTGGACGAATGGATGCCACTACATGCGTATCGTTCTGATGAGAACTCTGCACCTGCATCGATTGATCGGATTGTATCCAAGAATCGAGGAGCATTTGTGGGTTCAAACCCTCAGCAGTAGAAATATCTGACTCCTTACTATAGGCATCTAAAAGAAGTGTCCAGCCTTATTGGCCTAGCAACATCTAAGACACTACTGTCTTCATTCAGACTTCAGAGCTGGCTCAGGCTTCTCTTTGCAACCAGTTTTATGAATTTCCCCTCATGTTTTCCTGTCACTTATCATGCCTTTGAGTCCCTCAACACTTCCTCTATTGCCTAAATTTGTGATTTTGATGGATACTTCTAACTGCTGATTCCTCACCTTTACAATATCCCCAGGTGCCAAACTGGATCTGGAAGATTTTTCAGCATAGCCCTAGCATTCCAGTACATGGTGTAGTGCAGCTCCATGTGAATGCTGCTACGCCAGAAAAGTTCAGCTGGAACCTTATATAGTTGTGTCACAAGGATGCTTGTTGTAACTTTATTTCGGAACACAATATGCTCCCTGGAACTCAAGTGCCCAAAGAAAATTGTTTGTACCAATTTTCATATCTCTAAATTGTGGCCTTTTTTACGTTGAGCGCACAAGCGCTTTGACCTGTTGTAAGCATTATGGGCTTTTAACCACGCCCATGTCATGCCCATCACTTTTACTTGTTCATAAGCTTGCCCTTCAAAAATCCCTTGATGTCATTGGTAAATGCTTTACATTTGTCCTGCCTTTGGGGTGGGTTTGTTACCGCCTTGGGGACCGACCCTGTTACATGGATTATTGCACAATTGCTAATGTACATCAGCATGGGCAAACTATTTTTTTTGTCTCTTCCATTCGTGCTGCATAGCGGCCATGACGTTCACAGCACAAACAGGCACAACAGCGTGAACTGAACTCGATCGGCGGTATTGGAGTGCTGGTCACATTGTTTGCAGTTTCCTAATCAGAGTAATTTCTTGTGGCTCATCCCTTAAAACACTTGAAATTGGTAAATGCTTGACAGTAAAACGGAAATCCTCAAAGCAAAAGCGTCTCTCCCCGCACAGCGGGAGAGCTGATGCTACAATATTCACTGCACTCGGACAACTCAACCCATAATGCCTTGCAAGCATTCTTGCCCATAACTTTTGTCTACATCATCTTTGGGTCCCCACACAAGGTTAGTGGGGACCCCAAAATAATAACCTCTCCCACCATTCAGTGTCTGGTTAAGCTTGCTCATGGCTGGAACCTTTGTTTAACACCTGGGAATAGCTTGTTTGTAATATCATTGCTAAGGGCCTGCTACCCCTGAACATAAGTAATGCACTCTGCGCTCTAGGGGCTAAATAATTGGTTGCAATGCATTATTTATTGCCATTTTCTTTTTATGTTGCTATTCCTTCTAGGGGCTACTTATATAGTTACATGACCATGTTTCTTACAAATGCTGTTTTCATTGTGTTGTCCTCTAAGGGCTGTTCTAGACATTACAGTTAACATATTAAAATATTTGTGGCATGGAAACTTGTCCCATAGTGCTTTGCAGGGAATTACTTTTTCAAAACATTCTTGCTCATAACTCAGCCTGTGGTGGTCCTAGGACAAAGAGACCACCTTCACAAAATTGACCACAATGTCTACATCATCTCTGGGTCTCCACACTGTTAGTGGGACTTCAAAATAATAACTCCTACCACAGTTCGTTATCTTTTTAACCTCTCATGGCTGCAACATTTGTTTTACAGCTGGGAGAAGTTATGTTTCTTGGGCCTTATTTGTAGCTGTGAAAATCTGTAATGCACTACTTCCTCTAGGGGCTAAATATATGGTTACACTGCATTTCTTTCTCCCATTCTTTTTTTTATGTGGTTATGCTCTCTAAGGGATTACTGTATGGTTACTTGACCATGTTTCTCCCAAATGCTATTTTAATTGTGGTGTCCTCTAGGGGCTGTTCTGAGCATTGCTGTCAATACACTATATTATTTGCGGCACGAAAACTCGCCCCATAAAACTTTGCAGGGCATTGCTTTTACTAAACAGGTTTGCTCATAACTCCGCCTGTGGTGGTCCTAGAACAATGGGACCACCTTCAAAATGTTCTTTCTGTCTACATCATCTCTGAGTCCCAACACTAGGTTAGTGGGTACCCCAAAATAATAACCCCTCCCACCATTCTGTGTCGTTTAAGCTTTCTCATCGCTAGAACTTTTGTTTTACAGCTGGGAGAAGTTTTTTTTTAAAGGCCATGTTTGTGATATCATTGCAGTAGGGCAGCTGTCCCTAAAAACGTCCTCTAGAGGCTAAGTAAATGCTTACAATGCATTACTTTTGCCTGTATTTTTTCATTGGGTCATCCCCTCGAGGGGCTAACAATATGGTTACATGACCATGTTTCTCACAAATGATATGTTTCTTATAGTGCCCTCTAGGGGCTGTTTTGAGCATTACAGTCTAATGATAATCTCTCCTTATTACAATTATGACCATGATTCAGGCCAGCTTAAAATCCTTATTACACTATGACTGTTTAAACACTCCTGATATATTTGGGTGACCCGTCTAGTTTATTTCTCCTCTTTGGCTGTCTCGTGTCATTGTTTGGGGGACTTGTGTTAGACAGCCAGGAACTCTGATGGTGGGGTGGTGAAAGTGGTATTCCATTGGAATTAGCATGGCGGATTTAAATTACGATGCTTAATGGCAACAGTTTAATTTTTTTGCTCCAGATAGAGGAAGAAGGTCAATGGAAGTGCTTTAGTTATATGTAGGGCCACTGGAATTATATGGCAGGAAAGACGAAATTATGAGGCAGAGTTGACCAATTTATGTGGCAAGAAAAGTCCAGTTATGAATTTACAATAGCTCTAACTCAAGCAGATGTGAGACCTGTTGTATTGCAAATGCTTGTTTTAGATGGAAAAGCAGCTAATCCTTAGAACAGGGAAGTGGGAGGGCGGTGAGGTAACTGGTTAGATAGAATATTCACTAGAATGGGCGTCACCAAAGGTAAGTTGTTTGTTCTTCTGAAGTAACCACCTAATTGCTGATTTCTCACCATAAGAATAGATACAAAAGCAGTACTTCCCACAGTGATGAGCCTATGGAATGATTCGGACCAAAAAGTGCTGCAGAAGTACATGGCCAAAATGTCCTTCCCATCAGAGCTGGCTGCTGTCCTGGAAGCTGTGCTTCAAGCACTTGTGCACTAAGTCCATGTAGTAGCTTGACAAATATCCAGGACAGACGTAGCACATACCAGTACAGTAGTAGGAGCCTTGGCTCTGGTGCAGTGAGGCAGAACTCCCTCAGGGGGCTGCTCCTTGGCCAATGCCCTCTTTAACACTGCCTTGCATTTTTTTGCCTCCGAGAACCCCACAAAGAACAAACCGTCCACTCAATAGTTTTTGGTTTGATCAATGTAAAAACTCAGTGTGCTTTTGGGGTCTCTCCTCCTGTTCGAGGGGTTGGACAAATAATGTCAAAAGTGTGATAGACTGGCCGAAGTGAAAGGGTGTCACAACCTTTGATGGAAAGGCCATTCTAGTCCGCAATACCAGCTTGTCCTGGAAGAAGGTGGTGTAGGGCAGTTGTAATGAAAGATCTTGAAGCTTACTCATGCAACAAGTTGAGATGATAGCGAGTAAACTGTCTTCAGTGACGCAAGGGGTAGCTACTTATTAGCTAAAGCGTGTTACACATACAAAAAGATAGGACCAAGTTAAGGTCTCACTATGGCATCACAAAAGATTTTGCAGAACACAAATGGACCAAATCTTTGATGGAGCAAATCACTACAGATAATTTGAACAAAGACTGCTGGCCCGGTAACCGCAAAAAGGCCAAAATGGCCGACAGGTGAACTTTAACATTTCCAAACGCAAGTCCTTGCCGGTAACAAACAATAAAATATATGACAGCTTGGCCTGCAATGGGTCTGTGTTATGAGTGCCACACCGATTCACAAACTTGTCCCCTTCTTTCATAAACAAATTTTGAAGGACGCTTGGACACCAGGGTGACATCCACTACTTCAAGAGGTGGATTGTATGTAGTTAACTGCTGCTGTTCAATCTCCAATCATGAGGGTGTGGGTTGCTCGGGCCTGGGTGCAAGACCCTGCCTTTCTGCTGCAACCGAAGATTCTCCTAAAGTGGCAGTCTGGTTTGAGAACAGATACTTATGCCCAGAAATTCTGGGTACCACACACTCCTGGTCAATTCCAGACCCACAAGGAAGACTTGAGCCCAGTCATTTTTGATCTTCTTCAGAAATTGGGGTGGGGGAGGTAGCAGCAAGAAGGCATGTACAGGAGTCTGGTGCTCCACTGTAGGAGAATGCTTCTCCAAGAGAGAGCCTTCAGCGCACAAAAGTGTTGACACTGCGCGTTCTCATCGTTGGTGAAGTCATCGAGCTAGGGTTCTCCACCTTCCTGGAAGACGTCCAGTGCCACCTAGATTTTGCTGCCACTCGTGATACGCTAGGCATTGCCAGCTGAGTTTATCTGCCCTGGCTTTTAAGGATTCCACCTTTTGGTGTACTGCCAGGGAGCTGCCCTGACCGTCCAGCCAGTTCCAGAGGCATAGGGCCTCTTGGACAGAGTCCTGCTTGTTGCGGTACCACATGGCAGGTATGTTGTCCGTGAATACCCAAACCAGCCTCCACTTGATGGATTTCAGGAAAGCTTTCAACACCAAGCAAATGGCCCAGAACTCCAGCGAGTTAATGTGGAGTTGGGTCTCTACCACTTCTAGATGCCCTCTTGAACCTAGTAGTGATGTGTCTGTCATCACCGTCACCTCTAGGTAGGATAGGGAGAGGAATCTGCTACTGGCCTAGTTGCAGTCAGGCAGCCGCCACTGCAGATCGTTTGGACTCTACTATAAAATCTGGTTTGAATCTGGCAGGTTCTCTTGGTTCAAGTCCCACTGCAGATCGCGCATGTGCCACCTGATGTGGTCGACAATCAGGAGGCCACTAGACCCAGAAGCCTTAGTCATCCGCACTGAGACCCAGGAATGAGGCCATGATTGTGGCAGAATATGATATACGGACAGGCCGCTCGCCAACATCATCCGATCCCACGGCCTTAACATCGTCTCCTACGCAGATGACACACAACTGATCCTCGCACTCGCTAAGGACCACGCCACCGCCAAGACCAACCTCCACAACGGTCTTCACTCCATCGCCAACTGGATGGAGGTAAGCCGCCTCAAACTGAACTTGGATAAGACCAAGAACGTCATCCACGGCTCCAACAAATCAGCATGGAACGACTCCTGGTGGCCTGCTACTCTAGGAGCCGCTCCAACTCCCACCACCCACGCACGCAACCTCAGCTCCATACTGGACTCATCGCTCACTATGATCCAGCAAGTCAACGCCATCTCATCCTCATGTTTCAACACCCTCTGCATGCTTCGCAAGACCTTCAGATGGATCCCCATTGAAACCAGAAGGACGGTCACCCATGCCCTCGTTAGCAGCACACTGGACTATGGAAACGCACTCTACGCAGGAACAACGGCCAAGCTCCAGAGAACACGTCAGCACATTAAGAACGCCTCAGCACGACTCATCCTTAACCTCCCTCACCACGAACACATCTCAGCCCACCTCAAAGACCTCCACTGGCTCCCGGTCAACAAAAGGATCATCTTCAAACTCTTGATCCATGCTCACAAGGCTCTCCACAACGCCGGCCCTGCCTACCTGCACGAGCATCTCAGCTTCCATGTCCTGACACGTCAGCCCCGTTCCGCCAACCTCGCCCTCGCCACCGTACTCCCCCATCCACCGTACCACAATCGGCGGCAGATCCTTCTCCCACCTCGCCGCCAAGACCTGGAACTCCCTCCCCATCAACCTGCTTCTGACCTTCAGGAAGCGTCTCAAGACCTGGCTATTCAAGCAGTAGCACCCCCCCCCCCCCCATTCCCCTCCCAGCACCTTGAGACCCTATCAGGTGAGTAGCACACTTAACAAATGATTGATTGATTGAACACAAACAGCTCTTTAGGTAGAGCGGTCAGCACCAGTGTGGTGTTCCAACGCCATGCAGGGATGAGAGCCACAGGCGTTTCTCGTGATGGTCAAGCATGGTCAGGCATTGCTTATTTGATGTGTCTTGCCTTTTTAGCGATAAAGGCTGACTTTGCCCTCAACACGTCAAAGAAAATAGAGCCACAGCATGCATCCTCAGTCCCTCCACACCCACTAGGCAATATTTCCAATTTACCCTTTTGAGGCATCGTTAAGGGTTTTGCCTACTGGCAGTGCCCATGGCCACCATCCCAACGATAGGCACCCCAGTCCTCTCCAGGTTAAGGTAATAGATCTAGCAGATGCCTAAGCAGGGATAGCGAACCACCTAGTCCCCAGCTCCTCTGGCAGCAGTCTGCTAGCCTCTTTGGGTTTTGCACTCTACCACCCTGTGGGAGGCAGAATCCGGTATTTTTCGACAGTTAGCAAGCAAGATAGTCCAACAGGGTTGTGCCCACCGATTCCTTTCCATCGTACTGCATAATCCACCCACATGTGGGAGACATTAAGATCTGCTACGGAATGTTCAAGAAGGGGTGAGGGCCCATTCCACCAGAACTAAAGCTGCTATTACTGTGTAGGCATGTTGGGTGCCTGTCCTGAATATTTGTCAGGCAGCAACATTGGTATTAGTGCACATGTTCGCAAAACATTATTCGCGACCAGATCCTACGGATAGAGCATTTGGCTGTTTGGTCCTGTAGGATGTCATGGTCTGAGTCGTTCTGCAGACCCACCTAGGAGAAAGTTCTGCTTTGGTATCTGGTCTAAAGGTGAATAATCAGGGTTGGAAGTATCCATCAGAGAAGCAAGGTACTTCCCTTCGGTAATGCTCTTTTTGGATGATATTCTATCTGACTACAGGTGCCTCACCTTACTCCTACCTCCCCGTTCTGTGAAATGGCCTCTTCAACATCTAAAATAGTCCCATGTTAGAAATCAGCACATTTGTGCGAACATTTTTTTTGGGGGATCCTCATCTGAGGTCGCCGATGGTGTCCAAGAATAAACTGATGTCCGCGTGCATGGATTGCACCTTAATACGGTTGTAGCATTCACTTCCAGAGTGTAGCGGAGGCAACATGGAGCAGCACAACGCCATCTATTGGCACGCTGAAGCTATGTTGACAAATCTTCCAGAACCAGTCTGGTGCCCCAAGATATTCTAAAGGTCAAGAATTTGTGGTTAGGTTGGGGTATACACCAGGAAGAGTGCTACCAAAGGTAAGTACCCAGTTCTTCTCCCTTATAGGAATCCTATTAAAGTCATAATCATCTGAACCTCCTCCACTCTTGAATGCTTAATTAAGCCTTAGATCACTCATAAACCCAGATATTTCCAGTACTGACGATTAAGTTGTGTTCTGCTGAGTTTGTTTCTCCTTCAAAATCACACCTGGGTAACAAGGAGACTGCTGTGATGCAGTTCTAAAATTTCCTTATTTGCTTTTGGTTTGTCCTGCTAACTAATTAAAATGAAGGCCCCTTAGTAAAATGTTGAATGTTCCTAGAATCATGCAGCTGGTAAAGCAACATTAAATTTTTTGTTGCCAACGTAAAACCACTGTAAGCTGAGGTTCAGGATAAAGTTATAAACGTGCAGAAAATCTATGTGTAGGAAGTTGGCTCTGTATGTGCTATTTCAAAGTAAGGAATAGCATGCACAGAGTCCAAGGGTTCCCCTTAGAGGTAAAATAGTGGTAAAAATAGATAATACTAATGCTCTATTTTGTGGTAGTGTGGTCGAGCAGTAGGCTTATCCAAGGAGTAGTGTTAAGCATTTGTTGTACATACACATAGACAATAAATGAGGTACACACACTCAGAGACAAATCCAGCCAATAGGTTTTTATATAGAAAAATATCTTTTCTTAGTTTATTTTAAGAACCACAGGTTCAAATTCTACATGTAATATCTCATTCGAAAGGTATTGCAGGTAAGTACTTTAGGAACTTCAAATCATCAAAATTGCATGTATACTTTTCAAGTTATTCACAAATAGCTGTTTTAAAAGTGGACACAGTGCAATTTTCACAGTTCCTAGGGGAGGTAAGTATTTGTTAGGTTAACCAGGTAAGTAAGACACTTACAGGGCTTAGTTCTTGGTCCAAGGTAGCCCACCGTTGGGGGTTCAGAGCAACCCCAAAGTCACCACACCAGCAGCTCAGGGCCGGTCAGGTGCAGAGTTCAAAGTGGTGCCCAAAACGCATAGGCTAGAATGGAGAGAAGGGGGTGCCCCGGTTCCGGTCTGCTTGTAGGTAAGTACCCGCGTCTTCGGAGGGCAGACCAGGGGGGTTTTGTAGGGCACCGGGGGGGACACAAGCCCACACAGAAATTTCACCCTCAGCAGCGCGGGGGCGGCCGGGTGCAGTGTAGAAACAAGCGTCGGGTTTGTAATGGAAGTCAATGGGAGATCTCGGGATCTCTTCAGCGCTGCAGGCAGGCAAGGGGGGGGGTTCCTCGGGGAAACCTCCACTTGGTCAAGGGAGAGGGACTCCTGGGGGTCACTCCTCCAGTGAAAGTCCGGTCCTTCAGGTCCTGGGGGCTGCGGGTGCAGGGTCTCTCCCAGGTGTCGGGACTTGGGACTCAAAGAGTCGCGGTCAGGGGAAGCCTCGGGATTCCCTCTGCAGGCGGCGCTGTGGGGGCTCAGGGGGGACAGGTTTTTGTACTCACAGTCTTAGAGTAGTCCTGGGGTCCCTCCTGAGGTGTTGGATCGCCACCAGCCGAGTCGGGGTCGCCGGGTGCAGTGTTGCAAGTCTCACGCTTCTTGCGGGGAGCTTGCAGGGTTCTTTAAAGTTGCTGGAAACAAAGTTGCAGCTTTTCTTGGAGCAGGTCCGCTGTCCTCGGGAGTTTCTTGTCTTTTCGAAGCAGGGGCAGTCCTCAGAGGATGTCGAGGTCGCTGGTCCCTTTGGAAGGCGTCGCTGGAGCAGGATCTTTGGAAGGCAGGAGACAGGCCGGTGAGTTTCTGGAGCCAAGGCAGTTGTCGTCTTCTGGTCTTCCGCTGCAGGGGTTTTCAGCTGGGCAGTCCTTCTTCTTGTAGTTGCAGGAATCTAATTTTCTAGGGTTCAGGGTAGCCCTTAAATACTAAATTTAAGGGCGTGTTTAGGTCTGGGGGGTTAGTAGCCAATGGCTACTAGCCCTGAGGGTGGGTACACCCTCTTTGTGCCCCCTCCCAAGGGGAGGGGGTCACAATCCTAACCCTATTGGGGGAATCCTCCATCTGCAAGATGGAGGATTTCTAAAAGTTAGAGTCACCTCAGCTCAGGACACCTTAGGGGCTGTCCTGACTGGCCAGTGACTCCTCCTTGTTTATCTCATTATTTTCTCCGGCCTTGCCGCCAAAAGTGGGGGCCTGGCCGGAGGGGGCGGGCAACTCCACTAGCCGGAGTGTCCTGCTGGGTTGGCACAAAGGAGGTGAGCCTTTGAGGCTCACCGCCAGGTGTGACAATTCCTGCCTGGGGGAGGTGTTAGCATCTCCACCCAGTGCAGGCTTTGTTACTGGCCTCAGAGTGACAAAGGCACTCTCCCCATGGGGCCAGCAACATGTCTCGGTTTGTGGCAGGCTGCTAGAACTAGTCAGCCTACACAGACAGTCGGTTAAGTTTCAGGGGGCACCTCTAAGGTGCCCTCTGTGGTGTATTTTACAATAAAATGTACACTGCCATCAGTGTGCATTTATTGTGCTGAGAAGTTTGATACCAAACTTCCCAGTTTTCAGTGTAGCCATTATGGTGCTGTGGAGTTCGTGCTTGACAGACTCCCAGACCATATACTCTTATGGCTACCCTGCACTTACAATGTCTAAGGTTTTGTTTAGACACTGTAGGGGTACCATGCTCATGCACTGGTACCCTCACCTATGGTATAGTGCACCCTGCCTTAGGGCTGTAAGGCCTGCTAGAGGGGTGTCTTACCTATACTGCATAGGCAGTGAGAGGCTGGCATGGCACCCTGAGGGGAGTGCCATGTCGACTTACTCGTTTTGTCCTCACTAGCACACACAAGCTGGCAAGCAGTGTGTCTGTGCTGAGTGAGAGGTCTCCAGGGTGGCATAAGACATGCTGCAGCCCTTAGAGACCTTCCTTGGCATCAGGGCCCTTGGTACTAGAAGTACCAGTTACAAGGGACTTATCTGGATGCCAGGGTCTGCCAATTGTGGATACAAAAGTACAGGTTAGGGAAAGAACACTGGTGCTGGGGCCTGGTTAGCAGGCCTCAGCACACTTTCAATTGTAAACATAGCATCAGCAAAGGCAAAAAGTCAGGGGGCAACCATGCCAAGGAGGCATTTCCTTACACAACCCCCCCCCAAACGAAAGAGGATGAGACTAACCTTTCCCAAGAGAGTCTTCATTTTCTAAGTGGAAGAACCTGGAAAGGCCATCTGCATTGGCATGGGCAGTCCCAGGTCTGTGTTCCACTATAAAGTCCATTCCCTGTAGGGAGATGGACCACCTCAACAGTTTAGGATTTTCACCTTTCATTTGCATCAGCCATTTGAGAGGTCTGTGGTCAGTTTGAACTAGGAAGTGAGTCCCAAAGAGGTATGGTCTCAGCTTCTTCAGGGACCAAACCACAGCAAAGGCCTCCCTCTCAATGGCACTCCAACGCTGCTCCCTGGGGGGTAACCTCCTGCTAATGAAAGCAACAGGCTGGTCAAGGCCATCATCATTTGTTTGGGACAAAACTGCCCCTATCCCATGTTCAGAGGCATCAGTCTGCACAATGAACTGCTTAGAATAATCTGGAGCTTTTAGAACTGGTGCTGAGCACATTGCTTGTTTCAGGGTGTCAAAGGCCTGTTGGCATTCCACAGTCCAGTTCACTTTCTTGGGCATTTTCTTGGAGGTGAGTTCAGTGAGGGCTGTCACAATGGATCCATATCCCTTCACAAACCTCCTATAGTACCCAGTCAAGCCAAGGAATGCCCTGACTTGAGTCTGGGTTTTTGGAGCTACCCAGTCCAGAATAGTCTGGATCTTGGGTTGGAGTGGCTGAACTTGGCCTCCACCTACAAGGTGGCCCAAGTAAACCACAGTTCCCTGCCCTATCTGGCATTTGGATGCCTTGATAGAGAGGCCTGCAGATTGCAGAGCCTTCAAAACCTTCCTCAGGTGGACCAGGTGATCCTGCCAGGTGGAGCTAAAGACAGCAATATCATCAAGATAAGCTGTGCTAAAGGACTCCAAGCCAGCAAGGACTTGATTCACCAACCTTTGGAAGGTGGCAGGGGCATTCTTTAAACCAAAGGGCATAACAGTAAACTGATAATGCCCATCAGGTGTGGAGAATGCTGTCTTTTCTTTGGCTCCAGGTGCCATTTTTATTTGCCAGTACCCTGCTGTCAAGTCAAAGGTACTTAGAAATTTGGCAGCACCTAATTTATCAATGAGCTCATCAGCTCTTGGAATTGGATGAGCATCTGTCTTGGTGACAGAATTGAGCCCTCTGTAGTCCACACAAAACCTCATCTCTTTCTTTCCATCTTTGGTGTGAGGTTTGGGGACTAAGACCACTGGGCTAGCCCAGGGGCTGTCAGAGCGCTCAATGACTCCCAATTCCAGCATCTTGTGGACTTCCACCTTGATGCTTTCTTTAACATGGTCAGATTGTCTAAAGATTTTGTTCTTGACAGGCATGCTGTCTCCTGTGTCCACATCATGGGTACACAGGTGTGTCTGACCAGGGGTTAAGGAGAAGAGTTCAGGAAACTGTTGTAGGACTCTCCTACAATCAGCTTGCTGTTGGCCAGAGAGGGTGTCTGAGTAGATCACTCCATCTACTGTACCATCTTTTGGGTCTGATGACAGAAGATCAGGGAGAGGTTCACTCTCTGCCTCCTGATCCTCATCTGTTACCATCAACAGATTGACATCAGCCCTGTCGTGGAAGAGCTTAAGGCGGTTTACATGGATCACCCTTTTGGGGCTCCTGCTTGTGCCCAGGTCCACCAAGTAGGTGACCTGACTCTTCCTCTCTAGTACTGGGTAAGGGCCACTCCATTTGTCCTGGAGTGCCCTGGGAGCCACAGGCTCCAGAACCCAGACTTTCTGCCCTGGTTGGAACTCAACCAGTGCAGCCTTTTGGTCATACCAAAACTTCTGGAGCTGTTGGCTGGCCTCAAGGTTTTTGGTTGCCTTTTCCATGTACTCTGCCATTCTAGAGCGAAGGCCAAGTACATAGTCCACTATGTCCTGTTTAGGCTCATGGAGAGGTCTCTCCCAGCCTTCTTTAACAAGGGCAAGTGGTCCCCTTACAGGATGACCAAACAGAAGTTCAAAGGGTGAGAATCCTACTCCCTTCTGTGGCACCTCTCTGTAAGCGAAAAGCAGACATGGCAAGAGGACATCCCATCTCCTTTTGAGTTTTTCTGGGAGCCCCATGATCATGCCCTTTAATGTCTTGTTGAATCTCTCAACTAAGCCATTAGTTTGTGGATGGTAAGGTGTAGTGAATTTATAAGTCACTCCACACTCATTCCACATGTGCTTTAGGTATGCTGACATGAAGTTGGTACCTCTGTCAGACACCACCTCCTTAGGGAAACCCACTCTGGTAAAGATACCAATGAGGGCCTTGGCTACTGCAGGGGCAGTAGTCGACCTAAGGGGAATAGCTTCAGGATACCTGGTAGCATGATCCACTACTACCAGGATATACATATTTCCTGAGGCTGTGGGAGGTTCTAGTGGACCAACTATGTCCACACCCACTCTTTCAAAGGGCACCCCCACCACTGGAAGTGGAATGAGGGGGGCCTTTGGATGCCCACCTGTCTTACCACTGGCTTGACAGGTGGGGCAGGAGAGGCAAAACTCCTTAACCATGTTGGACATATTGGGCCAGTAGAAGTGGTTGACTAACCTCTCCCACGTCTTGGTTTGTCCCAAATGTCCAGCAAGGGGGATGTCATGGGCCAATGTTAGGATGAACTCTCTGAACAGCTGAGGCACTACCACTCTCCTAGTGGCACCAGGTTTGGGGTCTCTGGCCTCAGTGTACAGGAGTCCATCTTCCCAATAGACCCTATGTGTTCCATTTTTCTTGCCTTTGGACTCTTCAGCAGCTTGCTGCCTAAGGCCTTCAAGAGAGGGACAGGTTTCTTGTCCCTTACACAGCTCCTCCCTTGAGGGTCCCCCTGGGCCTAAGAGCTCAACCTGGTAAGGTTCAAGCTCCAAAGGCTCAGTTCCCTCAGAGGGCAGAACTTCTTCCTGAGAAGAGAGGTTCCCTTTCTTTTGCTGTGTTGCAGTTGGTTTCCCAACTGACTTTCCTGTTCTCTTGGTAGGCTGGGCCATTTTTCCAGACTCCAGCTCTACTTTTTCACCCTGTGCCTTGCATTGTGCTCTTGTTTTCACACACACCAGTTCAGGGATACCCAGCATTGCTGCATGGGTTTTTAGTTCTACCTCAGCCCATGCTGAGGACTCCAGGTCATTTCCAAGCAGACAGTCCACTGGGATATTTGAGGAGACCACCACCTGTTTCAGGCCATTGACCCCTCCCCATTCTAAAGTAACCATTGCCATGGGATGTACTTTTCTCTGATTGTCAGCGTTGGTGACTGTGTAAGTTTTTCCAGTCAGGTATTGGCCAGGGGAAACCAGTTTCTCTGTCACCATGGTGACACTGGCACCTGTATCCCTCAGGCCCTCTATTCTAGTCCCATTAATTAAGAGTTGCTGTCTGTATTTTTGCATGTTAGGCGGCCAGACAGCTAGTGTGGCTAAATCCACCCCACCCTCAGAAACTAGAGTAGCTTCAGTGTGGACCCTGATTTGCTCTGGGCACACTGTTGATCCCACTTGGAGACTAGCCATACCAGTGTTACCTGGATGGGAGTTTGGAGTGGAACCTTTCTTGGGACAGGCCTTGTCTCCAGTTTGGTGTCCATGCTGTTTACAGCTATGACACCAGGCCTTTTTGGGATCAAAGTTTTTACCCTTGTACCCATTGTTTTGTGAAGAGGCTCTGGGCCCACCCTCCTGTGCAGGTTTTTGGGGGCCTGTAGAAGACTCTTTACTGTCTTTAGTTTTGGTTGTCTCATCACCCTTCCCCTGGGGAGTCTTTGTGACCCCTTTCTTTTGGTCACCCCCTGTTGAAGTCTTGGACACCCTTGTCTTGACCCAATGGTCCGCCTTCTTTCCCAATTCTTGGGGAGAAATTGGTCCTAGGTCTACCAGATGCTGATGCAGTTTATCATTGAAACAATTACTTAACAGGTGTTCTTTCACAAATAAATTGTACAGCCCATCATAATTACTTACACCACTGCCTTGAATCCAACCATCTAGTGTTTTCACTGAGTAGTCTACAAAGTCAACCCAGGTCTGGCTCGAGGATTTTTGAGCCCCCCTGAATCTAATCCTATACTCCTCAGTGGAGAATCCAAAGCCCTCAATCAGGGTACCCTTCATGAGGTCATAAGATTCTGCATCTTGTCCAGAGAGTGTGAGGAGTCTATCCCTACACTTTCCTGTGAACATTTCCCAAAGGAGAGCACCCCAGTGAGATCTGTTCACTTTTCTGGTTACACAAGCCCTCTCAAAAGCTGTGAACCATTTGGTGATGTCATCACCATCTTCATATTTAGTTACAATCCCTTTAGGGATTTTCAACATGTCAGGAGAATCTCTGACCCTATTTATGTTGCTGCCACCATTGATGGGTCCTAGGCCCATCTCTTGTCTTTCCCTCTCTATGGCTAGGATCTGCCTTTCCAAAGCCAATCTTTTGGCCATCCTGGCTAACTGGATGTCCTCTTCACTGGAGTTATCCTCAGTGATTTCAGAGTTGTTGGTCCCTCCTGTGAGGGAACCAGCATCTCTGACTATTATTTGTGGAGTCAGGGCTTGAGAAGCCCTGCTCTCCCTAAGTAGGACTGGAGGGGGGGAATTTCCCTCCAAGTCACTATCTTCATCCTCTGAGTTGCCATCCTCAGAGGGGTTGGCCTTTTCAAACTCTGCCAAAAGCTCCTGGAGCTGTACTTTGGTAGGTTTGGGGCCCATTGCTATTTTCTTTAGTTTACAGAGTGACCTTAGCTCTCTCATCTGTAGATGGAGGTAAGGTGTGGTGTCGAGTTCCACCACAGTCACATCTGTGCTAGACATTTTGCTTCTAAAAGTTGGAATACTTTTTAAGAATCTAAAACTGGTTCTAGAATCTAATTCAAACTTTTACAAACTTTTACACTCTAAAAGAAATGCTAAACAGGATCTAACACAAGGCCCTAGCAGGTCTTTTAAGAATTTAGAAAACTTTTCAAATTGCAAAAATCAATTTCTAATGACAATTTTGGAATTTGTCGTGTGATCAGGTATTGGCTGAGTAGTCCAGCAAATGCAAAGTCTTGTACCCCACCGCTGATCCACCAATGTAGGAAGTTGGCTCTGTATGTGCTATTTCAAAGTAAGGAATAGCATGCACAGAGTCCAAGGGTTCCCCTTAGAGGTAAAATAGTGGTAAAAATAGATAATACTAATGCTCTATTTTGTGGTAGTGTGGTCGAGCAGTAGGCTTATCCAAGGAGTAGTGTTAAGCATTTGTTGTACATACACATAGACAATAAATGAGGTACACACACTCAGAGACAAATCCAGCCAATAGGTTTTTATATAGAAAAATATCTTTTCTTAGTTTATTTTAAGAACCACAGGTTCAAATTCTACATGTAATATCTCATTCGAAAGGTATTGCAGGTAAGTACTTTAGGAACTTCAAATCATCAAAATTGCATGTATACTTTTCAAGTTATTCACAAATAGCTGTTTTAAAAGTGGACACTTAGTGCAATTTTCACAGTTCCTAGGGGAGGTAAGTATTTGTTAGGTTAACCAGGTAAGTAAGACACTTACAGGGCTTAGTTCTTGGTCCAAGGTAGCCCACCGTTGGGGGTTCAGAGCAACCCCAAAGTCACCACACCAGCAGCTCAGGGCCGGTCAGGTGCAGAGTTCAAAGTGGTGCCCAAAACGCATAGGCTAGAATGGAGAGAAGGGGGTGCCCCGGTTCCGGTCTGCTTGTAGGTAAGTACCCGCGTCTTCGGAGGGCAGACCAGGGGGGTTTTGTAGGGCACCGGGGGGGACACAAGCCCACACAGAAATTTCACCCTCAGCAGCGCGGGGGCGGCCGGGTGCAGTGTAGAAACAAGCGTCGGGTTTGTAATGGAAGTCAATGGGAGATCTCGGGATCTCTTCAGCGCTGCAGGCAGGCAAGGGGGGGGGTTCCTCGGGGAAACCTCCACTTGGTCAAGGGAGAGGGACTCCTGGGGGTCACTCCTCCAGTGAAAGTCCGGTCCTTCAGGTCCTGGGGGCTGCGGGTGCAGGGTCTCTCCCAGGTGTCGGGACTTGGGACTCAAAGAGTCGCGGTCAGGGGAAGCCTCGGGATTCCCTCTGCAGGCGGCGCTGTGGGGGCTCAGGGGGGACAGGTTTTTGTACTCACAGTCTTAGAGTAGTCCTGGGGTCCCTCCTGAGGTGTTGGATCGCCACCAGCCGAGTCGGGGTCGCCGGGTGCAGTGTTGCAAGTCTCACGCTTCTTGCGGGGAGCTTGCAGGGTTCTTTAAAGTTGCTGGAAACAAAGTTGCAGCTTTTCTTGGAGCAGGTCCGCTGTCCTCGGGAGTTTCTTGTCTTTTCGAAGCAGGGGCAGTCCTCAGAGGATGTCGAGGTCGCTGGTCCCTTTGGAAGGCGTCGCTGGAGCAGGATCTTTGGAAGGCAGGAGACAGGCCGGTGAGTTTCTGGAGCCAAGGCAGTTGTCGTCTTCTGGTCTTCCGCTGCAGGGGTTTTCAGCTGGGCAGTCCTTCTTCTTGTAGTTGCAGGAATCTAATTTTCTAGGGTTCAGGGTAGCCCTTAAATACTAAATTTAAGGGCGTGTTTAGGTCTGGGGGGTTAGTAGCCAATGGCTACTAGCCCTGAGGGTGGGTACACCCTCTTTGTGCCCCCTCCCAAGGGGAGGGGGTCACAATCCTAACCCTATTGGGGGAATCCTCCATCTGCAAGATGGAGGATTTCTAAAAGTTAGAGTCACCTCAGCTCAGGACACCTTAGGGGCTGTCCTGACTGGCCAGTGACTCCTCCTTGTTTTTCTCATTATTTTCTCCGGCCTTGCCGCCAAAAGTGGGGGCCTGGCCGGAGGGGGCGGGCAACTCCACTAGCCGGAGTGTCCTGCTGGGTTGGCACAAAGGAGGTGAGCCTTTGAGGCTCACCGCCAGGTGTGACAATTCCTGCCTGGGGGAGGTGTTAGCATCTCCACCCAGTGCAGGCTTTGTTACTGGCCTCAGAGTGACAAAGGCACTCTCCCCATGGGGCCAGCAACATGTCTCGGTTTGTGGCAGGCTGCTAGAACTAGTCAGCCTACACAGACAGTCGGTTAAGTTTCAGGGGGCCCCTCTAAGGTGCCCTCTGTGGTGTATTTTACAATAAAATGTACACTGCCATCAGTGTGCATTTATTGTGCTGAGAAGTTTGATACCAAACTTCCCAGTTTTCAGTGTAGCCATTATGGTGCTGTGGAGTTCGTGCTTGACAGACTCCCAGACCATATACTCTTATGGCTACCCTGCACTTACAATGTCTAAGGTTTTGTTTAGACACTGTAGGGGTACCATGCTCATGCACTGGTACCCTCACCTATGGTATAGTGCACCCTGCCTTAGGGCTGTAAGGCCTGCTAGAGGGGTGTCTTACCTATACTGCATAGGCAGTGAGAGGCTGGCATGGCACCCTGAGGGGAGTGCCATGTCGACTTACTCGTTTTGTCCTCACTAGCACACACAAGCTGGCAAGCAGTGTGTCTGTGCTGAGTGAGAGGTCTCCAGGGTGGCATAAGACATGCTGCAGCCCTTAGAGACCTTCCTTGGCATCAGGGCCCTTGGTACTAGAAGTACCAGTTACAAGGGACTTATCTGGATGCCAGGGTCTGCCAATTGTGGATACAAAAGTACAGGTTAGGGAAAGAACACTGGTGCTGGGGCCTGGTTAGCAGGCCTCAGCACACTTTCAATTGTAAACATAGCATCAGCAAAGGCAAAAAGTCAGGGGGCAACCATGCCAAGGAGGCATTTCCTTACACTATGTTTCTATAAATGTGGGAGACATCAAACCAAAAAAAGGAGACATCAAACCAAAAGAGTTGTACACACCAGGTAGTGATTATCATTTGCACAGTCAGTTTACTTTTTCATACGTCCATAGTGACTTACGATGGTGGTGATAGGTTTGGTGACCCTGAAATGCTATCCTATTGTACCCAAAAATAAAATGTTAGCATTGTTTAAACAATGTTTGTATTTTATCATGAGTCTGATACAATTTCACTTGACTACATGAAAGCTCAAATTAGGGTTTACGGTTTTCAGGTCTTTTTAGTTGACCTCAAAATATTTAGATAATGACTGTATTTACAAGCAAGTAAATACTCCAGATTTGTATACGCACTTTAACCCCTAAACCACAAGCATTTTTTTAAAATTAATAAATGAAGTGGTCTTATATTATCCACTCTCTCTGTTGTTAGTATATGTATTGTGTCTCCCCTGAAAGGCATCTTGGTGGAGATGTACCTGAACTAGCATTCATAAATATATGTCACTTTAATGGGATCCTCAAAATATAAAATAAAATGGCTAGCATTTGAAGAATTATTTGAACTGGGGGCTACGTGGATAGTGCCCTATGCAGTGTCAGGCTAAAGCATCAAAGTTTCACTTGCTGCACCATATATCTTTAATTGAAACACACCATCTTTAGGGCCCCCTCTGTGCCGAGAACCCTGACAAGACACCTGCATACAACAAACATAGCCTCGGTTAGGCAGAGGGTCACAAGCCCTCACAGCATTCTACCTCTAGAGGCAACTCAACATATATCATCATATTCTTTAGATAGGATGCTTGCAAGGTCCCACACCCTCACACCATCCTAGGGATAACACTCACCCTCCTAGCCATGCCACCACCAATGACTGTAGTCAGATGTAAGCATACACAGAAGATGTTTTAATGCTGGTTCTGTTTCATTTTAGGGCACCTCCTGTCCACAAAAGAACAGCAAATCCAAGATAAGGCCGGGCAGATATCTGCTTTGCAAAAGGAATTTGACAGTACAAAGGCTGATCTGAGTTACTTACATGAACAGCTGATTTCAGAGAGGAAGAAAGAGGAGAAGCGTATTGTGGCTATGAAAGAAAGTTCAAAAGCCCAGAGGACCCACCTAGAAAAATCACTTCAGGTACAGTATGATTTGTTCATGAATATTATGATGTGTATCTGCTCACATTGGTGTTGCGCGAGAAAATACCATAGAATATTATGATATGCCAATAACCCAACCAATACAGCCCTCTCCAGACATTGTCAGACTTTAGCTTCTGACTTTTTGATTTGAATTAGAAATTATGGCTTCAGATTTATTGTTCACATGTGGAAAAACAAACTCTGGCAAAGTAAATAGGCCTCAAATTTAGAAGGGGACTGTCGATCTATTGGCCATGTCAGTGCTTGTTTGCATTGGTGCTCCACGCATATTTTGTTTTTATTTCTGTTTTTTACTCAATGGATCAAACGTAGAGGAAGTTTATTTCTACGTTTGTTTAGACAGTTGGTTCACTTATACTTTACCATTTTTTTAAAGAAATGTGTATGTCATCTTTATATGGATAGTTTTGCATTAGAAAATAAAATTGTGATTTCAAAAATTCCATTCATGTATTTTTACTTAGGAGCTGAAACAAGAAAACAATCGTCTTCGGAATGAGCTGAACTCTGTAGAACAAGCAGCACGTGACCACCATCAACGCGCAAAGCGCCTGATGAAGGATCTTGGTCAGGTTCAAAGGGATTATTTAGAGCTGAAGAAGCAGGTATGTTTGTTAATTAGGTATATAATAATGGGCTACAGGGTTGCCCCGATGAATGTGAGTTTTTAAGGGTGCACTTTGTACTTTTAATTTTAGCCCATCATATTTGTATTGTATCAGTTAAATTTGAATATCCCTTTTAGTCGTTTAGTCCATGTTGTATAGCAATACATATCACAACTACAAAAATAATGTATTTACAAATATATACACAGGTATAACTTCAAAATTGACTCCTATAGTATTTGAAATCTAACTAATACAAATTATTCTATGTTTTATGTTGTTTATCAGAAAGTATTTTAAGCAGTCTCTCATTTCATGCCTACACATTCTGAACTATGGGGTTTCACGCTCAACCTTGTTCTAGAAATCAGAAACAGTCAACCTTGGTAACTTACATTATTATATTTTTAAATAAAACGTTTTCAGTAGTTTTGTAAAAAGTAAGTGTGTACACTGACATTAGCAAATCTGTCTTATTTGGACATCATACTTTAATTGTTTACATTGAATCTTCTAAAGAATGTATAGAAACAATAACGTGTGCATTTAGATCTTAAAATTAAAACCCTGATGGTAGACTGGTGTCTTGTTTACAAAGGACCCATAAGACAGATAGGGTGAAACATCCCATGAAAATTAGATAGCAGTGGGAAGCCAATCTACAAGAGTCCTTGTCTGACAAAAAATGGGAGACAGCATGTGCTCAGGTTCAACTGCTCACCAGTAATGCATGCTTTAATCTGTCTCATGTTCATGCCCTGCACTGTACCTATCACACACCAGCACGACAGGCTATTTAAAAATAGATCCCCAATATGTCCTAGATAAGATGAGCACGGTGCCTTATTTGTGCACATGCTATCGGTGTGTATGCATATATCTAGTGGTAGCGATATTAAAGAGAGTAACCTCTATTGAGATTCCAGTTACATTAAAACATTGTGTGTTGGGAGTGGTCCCCATACCTAAGAGAAGTACAATGTCCCTCAAATTTGCCACCCTGGGGTTGGTACTGGGGAAGCACAGGATTACAATTTGCTGGCTGTCACCACACCCACTGTGTCTGCATGGTTGCGAGATTTCACTGAATGGTCACTGATTAAGGAAAAGCAACTGAAACCTGTAAGAACTGATAAGAAGGCAGCAGAAGACATAACCTGGCCAGTGGAGATGATTAATTCACTCTCAATGCAATAGGCGACACATGAGCCAACTGCGGAAGTGAATACAGATGATTCTAGTAGTACTTTCCTAACACGCACATACTCCTCTGAATGGCTTAACGTCCTGAATGATGGGAAGGGCATAATCCCAATAAAGAATCTATTTAGTAAAGCTTTAGGCAGTACATAAGCTGAAATGTAATGTTGCCAACTTCATGGGGACCGCGGAGGAAAGAATGTATCTGGCTGCCATTGTAGATACCTGTGTAATTAGTGGTTATGACATTGCTGTTGTTTATCACAAGCCAATTGTTTGTTCTAAAGCTTGGATTGAAAACTTAAGATAAAGTTTACCAAAAAACAAAAAATGAAATCCCCATCCAAGAAGTGGGGCTGAAAAGAAGTCCTTAGGGAATCATGTTAAAATTCACATAGGCCTGGCAACACAAGCAGCAGATGCCCACAAGCAAAGTAATTCCTATTTTTAACTTAATACTTCTTATTTATTGACCCTTTTCACATGCACGGCTAGTGCTAAGACTTTTCGCAAACTATGGAAAGTGTAATTTTGATACCCCTTCTCTCATGGGCCTCTGTAGAACACACACAGGCTTATTCTTACATTAATGGTTTTATCATATTCTATTAGGATTTTAATATGTTGCGTTTTGAACTTGCATCTAAAAGATTTTGTATAATTTAGTACACATTTAAAATACACATTAATGGGAATAGTTTCATTTATCTACCTCTAATTCTTTATACCTGGGGCTTGTGTTGAAAATGGTTTCCGTCAACTTTTACCTAAGGCAAGATAAGTCTAAATTGCATGCCGTTTTTCATTATTATACTTTGTCAGTGTACCTACTTGGCCACTAATCGGGCATTTCACATGTCTGATTTATATCTTCTGCACTCCAGCTGTGATGGTATAGGAAATGTTAATTCCCCCCTCCCCCCTCAAGACTACTGTTGGGGATGAAATACCACAGAAATATATTGTTTGATGGCATGTGTGGCTGTAGATACACATGCTCTGCATACTCCTGCCATCTAGTGTTGGGTCCGGATGTGTGAAAGTTGTTTTTCTTCAAAGAAATTTATTGATTCATGCGGTAAAGTGCCTCCTCCTCTCTGCAATATTGTGTATGGGCATCGACTCCATTGTTAGATATTCTCTCTGCCGTTGGGGGATGGGGGTGGGAGGTTGACACACTGCATAATTATCACGCCTATCTCAGACAATTTGGTGTTGGCCACTATGTCACAACATTCACCTATTAGCGGAACACCTTTCTGGGACAAACAATGACTTTGCCGACCTCCTCCGCAGGATGCTGCAACAATCCATAAGTGGGAACTCCGCCCCAAGTCCCTACCATACTTCCACGGGGGGGTTTCCACAGATAGACCTGTTGGCAACTACTGACAACACAAAATGCTCAGACTTCGCCTCCAGGCTCCCACACCCACTATCCAAGGGCAACGCTCTATGGATGAACTGGTCAGGGATATTTACCAATGCTTTTCCACCTCTCCCTCTTCTTCCATTCGTAGTTCGAAGCTCAGGCAAATGTCTCTCACGCTCATTCCAATAGCTCCCACTTGGGCTCGACAACCGTGATTCACCACACTACTCGAGCTTTCTGTGGTTCCTCACAAGAAGCTTCCCCTCAACCTGAATCTTGTCACTCAGAACCATGGAGAAGTCAGACACGCAAATTCAAAGGAACTCAACCTTGCAATTTGGCTCCGGAGGTCATAGAGTTTCTTCCACCAGAATGTGTGGCCATTCTCAAAGAAGCCTGTAAACTCACAACTAGATTGTGTTATGCTAGTAAGTAGAAAAGATTTGGTTTCTACTGCCACAGTAAACAAATTGACCCATTTCATACAACTGTTCAAAATACTGTTTGCTATCTACTTAATTTGGAGACCTCTGGTCTAGCGTAAACTTTGATACGTCTCCATTTGACTGCAGTTGCTGCTTACTTGCAAAACAGACAGCATTTATTATTGTTCAAAGTAGAAGTTAAGACATTCTTTGAAGGACTTAAAAGTAATTCCACTTAGGGTTCCCCCTGCACCTGCATGGAATCTCAACATTATACTCACCAGAATTATGGGTCCCACATTTGAACCGTTGCATACCTACCCTCTCCACTTACCATCTTGGAAGGTTGCTTTTTTATTAGCCATCACTTCACTTAGACGTGTCAGTGAGCTCCAGGCATTAACCTTGAAAGAACCTTTCTTCCTGCTACAGAGACAGGGTAGTCCTTCAAACTAACCCTATATTCCTTCCAAAAGTAGAATCTCCTTTCCACCTAAACCATTCCGTTGAATTAACGTTTTTCTTTCCGCAACCTAATACAGTTGCAGAAAGGGCCCTTCATATATTAGATATAAAAAGAGCTTTAATGTATTATATTGACAGGACTAAAGAGTTTTGTAAAACCAAGCAACTCTGTCGCTTTTTCACACCTCACACAGAAAAGCCCATCTCTAAGTCAGGCATTTCAGAATGTATAATTAAGCGCATTCAGACATGTTATGCCAAAGCTATAAGAACTTTGGCCTCCTAGAGCACACTCTACCCATAAGATAAGAGCTTCTGTGGCTTTTCTGAGCAATATACCAGTAGCTGAAATTTGTAAAGCAGCTACATGGTCAACTCCACACACCTTCACTAAACCTTACTGTGTGGATGAATTAGCACACCAGCAAGCAAATGTAGGACAGGCAATGCTACGTACACTTTTAAAAACAACTGCAACACCCACAGGTTAGCCACTGCTTTCAGGAGTGCACTGCTTTATAGTAAATTTGCACACATCCATACCCAACGCTAGATGGCAGGAGTATGCCGAGCATGTGAATCTACAGCACCTCATGTCACGAACAGATATTTACATGGTAAGTCACATAATCCTTATTGTATCCTTTGCTTTTAGTATGCAGTTTTTACTGGCATTCCTTCATGATTTCAATAAATTACTTTCAAATCAGGTCAAAAAAAGGTTTGATCAACTATTCACCAGAATCGTGTCAGATAAATACTGAGATCCTCTAAATTAACTTGCACTGCTAATCTCCTGGAGTGGCATTGCTACGAAACAGATCATACAGCTTTAGGTTGGAAGTGCAATAGGACGAAAGGAGGAAGAAAATAGGATACTTTGAGAAATTACAACACAGAATCACCATATAGCCTCCTTGGCCACTACATTTTTGAAAGCAGGCTATGTGGGGGTGTTGGTGACCATTGAGATGGCTGCTAGCAGGAAGGAACACTTAGGCATGACTGACATCAGTACATTTCAAATCCTTACTAACTGAGGTTCCTTCTGCAGTTGGAAAATAATTCAAATACTACAGACCCCAATAAGGAAGGGAAAATTACTTACTAATAATCATATTCAATCTTGCGTATTCTCTTTTAATCCATAAATAGTAGCACATCTTTGCTCATGTTGGGGATTCCTGGAACACTTTTTTCAATGATATTTTTTTATATAAAAGATATAAAGCAATAAATTGTGCGTATAGGAAGTACAAAACTGAAAACACCAGTTTTTGCCTTTTTCAAAACCAAAAAATGAACACAAATGTATCCTCTATACAGGCATCAAGTATCACTTTTATCTACACAGTGTCTAGCCAAAACTGCACATTTGACAATTATTGGCAGCATTTTCAAAAAGCTTGCTTTGCTGAGTGAGTCAGTTAGTTTGTTTTGAAAGTAATATAGCGGAAAACCCAAATATCCTTGAAGCTATTGACTTTGCTTTTGGTTCATTGGGAGGCAGGATGAATGTTTATGCATTCAGAAAAGATAATACACAACAGAGCACTGACATTCTTAGAGCAGCTGTTTCTTCTCTTGTAAGTGACTTTGACATCCATAAGCAAGCTGAGAAAATTCTTCCTCAGAGTTGGGGTCCAAAAGCACAAGAGAAATAAAACCACAAGATTAAGCAAGTAGGTTAGGGAGAGAAGTGTAACCCACAACTTTTCCTGCCACAAAGTCAGGGGTCAATAATAATGCTTAGCAAATGTATGATCCATCTCCAGGTAGTTGCTGAACAAATGTCTTGACTAGGGATATTTCTGTTGAGCATATCAGTAGCTGCTTTCACTTGGATAGCATTGGCATTGTGCTTGCACAGCAAGGGCCTATTCACCTTTTAATAGCATGGACTAATGTTAGAGGATACCCATCTAGCTATGGTTTCCTTTGTGGGGGGCATACTTCTGCAAATTGATTGGTAATTAACAAGTGAGTTTTAGGATTGTCTCATATAATTTGCCTTTCAGCATTCTTTCACATTTAATATTTGAAGGGATGTTTTTGCTAGAGGAAAACAATCATCTGCAACTAAAGTTGATAAGTAAATCCTTTGAGGTGGGATTCAGAAATTATTTTGTAAGAAAACAACGATGAGAATGTAGAGGAACTTTGCTGCAACAAACACTGTAGACGTTTATTTACGCAGCGCTCCTGAAGCTCATTTGTTCTTATTGTTGATTTTATGGCCTGCAATAAAGTTCAATTTCATGGTAAGTTTTGGATATCCGATATGTACGTTGGTACAAAGAGAGGCCCCATTGATTAAGCAAAGAGAATATTTACTTCCCAGAGGGAGGGAAATGTATTTTTAATTGGGGAAAGACTTTACACATGCATGATTTAAAATGGTGCCCTGAGATGGCCATTTTCTGTAAGCAGTGATGGCATACTGACCACAGTTATAGATGAGAATTCCAGGCCATATTCAGCTATATAAAGAAGAAAAGGCATTTTCTTTTTTTTCTTTTTACAAATTTTCTGGACCATTGTTTCTGAAGACACCACATGGAGAACCATTTCCACTTAACGCAATATGAAAAAGTCAGTGGAAGAACATTGGGATTCCTTCAGGATGCTCATGAAGTCATCAGTTAAGTTCAGGTAGCTTTACTGTAGGCACTCACAAGCCAGATGGTTAAGCTCTGTGATTGCAGTCTGGGATGGAGGATCTCTCCTGACTTTCTGGTGAGACGGTCCAGCTTATACTGATGCTTGCAGTGTTGGCAGTGTTGGCAGTGCCTCTGCCAGTCCAAAGCAATCAGTACCATCTTGTATTTTCTCATCTTGGAAGTTGCTTTGATACCAAAGGGGTCAGAATAAAGATGTAAGCGAATGTTCTCAAAAGAGCATGGGGTAAGGTTCTAGGAATCTGAAGGGTGAAGGCATAGCATTTATCATTTTTTTTTGTACCAGACAAGTCGATCTGATTTCGCCAGGTCCGAAAAGCTTATTTCAGAATGTTGTTGCTTAGGCCTTTTAGAGACCTTGTAAACGTACTGCTGTTGTACAGATGTGTCTCATTTCGGGTCAGTGCCAGATCAACATGACTCTGGTTGTGTTGCCTCTCTAGATCAAGATAGGCAATGCCAGTATATCCCAAATGAAGATTTTCAGGCCAAACTACTATCCATTCCGGCATATTGATGTGGAACATTTTATGTAGAGCCCAATTTATTTGAACAGACTCCATTCCATGTGAGCTCCACATTCTTCCATCAAACATCTGTCACAATCGTCTGAGTTGGAGAAGGCTTCTAGAACAGAGTTCCTTGAAGCATGTATGTTTTTTGCACCACTAAAAAAGAGATTTGAGGGTGCTGGTGCCTATTTCTATCTTTTTTAACACAGCACTGTCTTCTGGGACCATACATCCTCCAAACACTCATGAAGAGAACGTTGGGTTATCTAGGCCTTGTGTACACAGAAGATTCAGGTCGCAGTTTTGCTCAAGAGAGAGATTTGTCTCATCGATGCAATAGGGATCTTCCGTAATTCGATTTTTCAAACTTATTGATAAATCTTTACTCCAAGCCAGATTTGTGTATGAGTGGTTCCTATGGAGTGGATTGTCTAAATTAGTAAAAAAAAAAAATGACTTGGAGGCATTGATCTGTAGGCTTAGTTGTGAAGATGAATCCGATTTGAGTGCCGGTTCTTTTGGAGTTTGTGTGGTAAGCTGGCATTATCTAGTTATTTCTAGGCGAAGATACTCTTCCACTTTTGGGTTCCTGTGCCACTTCCATGCCCTTTAAAATTGGCTGCAGACTGACTTGAGACCGAATGGAAGAACTCTGAAATAATAGTGGAAGACTCATATCCATAACTGATAGTGGGAGCCTCCGATCCACAAGCATCCTCTGTTTTCTGGGATGGAAATATGGTAGCAAGCATTGTAAAGACTTCTAGCCACCAGTCTACCTGATGAGGAAAAATCTGGTTGGAATACTTCTCAACCTAACTTTTTGTTGTGTGTCAGTAAATACTTCTTCACTAAGACTTAGGAGGAGTACATTTCCTTTTTTTGACAATAGCACCAAATAGTCCGTTATTTTCTACCATGAGGGGAAATGGGTTGAAAATATCCCCTTCCCACCCCAGCAGCGCACAGCCTGGAGATGGAAGAGTGAAGATTCACTACTTAGATGGTGGAGTCTTGCCCATGGCCATAGAAAGCTGCTGTGAACCCTTGCCTATCCACTTGTTGTTTTGAAAAAAACTTGTTATGGGGAATTTGCTTTTGGTGCTGATGCTGCAGTTTCTGATGCTCGTTTTCAAAAGTAAATCTGGGAGTGCTGTTTAGAATATCCTTTAAACTGTGCTTTAGGTTATTCTTTGCACTTCTCGAGGCCTACTAATTTAAGAGATTTATTTTCATTATTTCGATATATTAATTTGCATGAGTGCCAAATATAGAAGAGACAGAGAACAGCATAAGTAAGATCGTGCCACAGTTCTTTATTTATTGTGCCACCTTAATGGGGCTGTAGAGCTTGCTGCCCTAATTAACTTGGCTGAAGTTTAGAAAACTTTTGTGCCATTCATGTCCATCATTTTTCTGCCTTTTCCCAGAGGGGAAAAATAGATCCAGGAGCATGATGATGCTTCCTAGTTACCAAGACTATCAAAGAATCAGGAAAAGGAGATTGCTATCGGAAGACCAGCACTGCCCTTCTTCAGTTTAGGGAAGATAAAGACACACCTTTTTAAAGAACTCTACGTTATGATGCATTAAATTATTTGTCCTTCCCACAGAACCCAGAGCCCTCTGCCTAGAATCAGTGTGATTGTATCCGCCCCCCATACAGTTTTCCTGTGCCTTTCAGCCAGGTCCACAATATACAAATACCATACACAAACATACAAGGTAGGAGGTGATTCCGAGGTTCTCTTATTTCCTTACACATATACAGTATTTCTGGCTTAATGGAAAAATGTGTCAAAAATTCATGTGTCATATGGTCAGGAAGACCTGCAACCAAGGCAATACCTGTGTGGCCTGTGGTTTTGAACAGTCTCTCAAATTATGGAGGTCTCAAAACAGTCTTTTAGCATCACTGGTTGTTTGCCTGCGGGCGTGACCACATCACCTAAAGAAGGTACCATGGGAAGTGGTGACTCAGTTTTTCTCTCTAGTTAGGCTCTCATGTCTGTATCCAAAGATGATGGAGACTTAGGTGTGCTGCCCTTCCTGGAGGTGAACCATGAGGAGGAACAGCTTTCGCTGATATCCTGGATCTGTGTCTCTTCTCCGACCTCCCTTGTGCAGCATAAATGATGGTTCTTTTTCTGTTTTCTGATGTCTTCTATATTTTCTGGATTTGTGCTTTGACTGCTGAACTGGAGGTGGCTGAAGACGAGGCAGAGTAGGTATCGCTGTGGCAGTGGGCGTAGGCTTGGACACAGTACCTGGAAGTCAGGGCTTTACAGGCATAGATAATGCTTCTTTAGTGCCACAACCCTTTTGACCAGGTGGATGCTTTTAGCCATTCATTTCTGCACGAAGGACAACACTTCTCCGAAAGAGAGCTAAGGCTCTGGTTAAGAAGAACCATTTATAATGCACCTCCAGGGCTTCACTTTTTCACTGGACATTCCGGTTTGACCCCTGGATGTTGAAGGTGGCAAGGGAGGATTCTGCCTGGGTGCCAAGGCTCTCTACCTCAAACCAGACCTCCATGGTGAAAAATACCTCGATATCTAGTAAGAGTTATGTGACTCCCTTGACTCCAATTGCCTCAGTGTTGATTGCCTGTAGATGGTGGAGGGTAATCCACAATGTCAGACTCCTCAACATCTGTCAGGACAGGACAGATCAGGAGAGTTAAAACACCCTACCCTTTCTACAAATGGTGGAATGGGTGGCATTGTATCCCACTTCCTAGACCTAAGACACACACCTTCCCTAGCCCAGAGTCTCCTGGCAGACATTTCCAAACAGATTTTGTCTTTAGTTAGGATTGAGAGTCTAGAAGGCAGGTGAAAAAGACAGTCTTTCTAAGACTAAAAAGACCATTGGTCAGAAAGAGCCAGCATGGTAGCGAAGAGTAGTTTGAGTAGAGAACTTGAAGAAACAGAGTTAAAAAACAGGAAGTGATTCCAGGAAAAGAAAATTACAAAATTGAGTTTCCAACCTGAAAGTAGCCTCAAAGGCAAATTTGGTGGGGATTGTTTTTCAATTAGAAGAAATTCATTACTAAACTGATGCAGCATTCCATGTTTAGAAGGCTCTCAGCCAGCCTTCTGGAATTATTAAAAGTTGCAGTGTTAGTTTGGCACTGTCTTCATAGGAGTGAAAGGGATGCTCACCGTGGGGCTACATGTCTTTTTTTTTCCATTTCTAAAAAGACCAACAATACTGGTGTGTGAAGCTATAGCTGTTGTTTGGTTTAGCTATTTGCAAATATGTTTTAAATGCAAAAAAATTTAACTGTGTTTCCTCTTAAATGCATGCTTTTCTTCTGAAACAGTACAATATGAAAACTATTGCAGGGATAACACACATGAGCGCAGTTTGTTATTGTTTATGAATATCAAAGAGAATCAGATGCTGGAGTGCAAACTTACACTTTGTTCTTAGTGTTTTTTAACACACTTTATTATTTTGTAGGCATACATATAAACTTGTCAATTGTACACTGTTTTATTCTTAATTAGATCTAAGTTAAAGCAAACATAAGATGATGACAGGCAGAGAAAAATAACTTGATCATACAAAGCGCCACTACGCCTGCTATTTATGTTAAGGTTCATTTCTGCATCCTGCCACTTAATTGTTTTACCGCCAAGTGGAACATAATGATGTGCTGGGGAGCCCCTTTTAGTCTAGGAATCTGGACTTTTAATACTTCATATATAACCATAAATTCAAGGCATTTGTAGCTGTAGATACACATGCTGTGCATAATCCTGCCATCTAGTGTTGCGCTCGTATGTGTGCAAGTTGTTTTTCTTCAAAGTAAGTCCTTCGAGTCACAAGATTTTGTGACTCCTCTTCCTGTTGCAATGGCATGGTCATCGACTCCATTGTTAGATTATTTTCTTCTGCTGTCTGGTTCGAACATGTGCTACGATTCAGCCCTGTTGTGATGCATTGTTTGGGCTTACACGGTTCCTACCTTTGTCGTTTTCTATTCCCCTTCCATTCGGTTTGACATTTCTGAATCAACCGGGTAGTTTCCCTTTGACCTCGTGCCCACGTGGGCTTTCTGGGCCTTCTTTAGTCTCCACACGCAAGTCCCCTACCACGTCCACACAGTGATGGAACGGAGGCCTTTTCGTTATTGTCCTCGCTGTCAAGCAAATTAACCTCAGACTGACCTATATCAGGTCTGCAATCTGTGTCTCTCCTCTGAGCACAACAAGGGTGCTTGCGTCGCCTGCCGATTTTTCCGTTTAAAGAAATCTCCCTACGACCATCGGGCTCGACATCTAGAAATGTCATGGAGGAGCTGAGATGATACCTTGGACCTTTTCGGCACCGGATATCGAGGGGGAACACTATGCACAAGTGTCATCCGTGGACGAAAGGACCTACTTCCATGACAACTGCTCCAGCTCCGAGCTTGAAATTGAAGACCTTTCACCTTCACAACCTGCTGGGAGTACAGTACCTCCCTGTCACCTCAACACCGATCCCATACTGAACAACCCCCACAAAGGGTCGATTGGCTATTCTGGAGAAACTCCCTGCAGGGCCACCACTGCCTTTGGGTCATTGTCGGCACTGACTCACATTTTTGGATGCAACGCTTAGCCCCAGCTTGGCACCAAATAAAATGGCAAGGCCATCTACTTTGGCACCACCAGCTCCCACATCGGAGCCGATCCGAACTTGAGAGCCTACAACTTCAATGTTGAAGCAAAAATCTGTCAAACTTACAAATCCAGCCATGGTTCCCAGACTGTAGAACCATTTCTTTAGAAGCTGCAGGAAAAGATTAGCTATTGTCAAAAACATCTGATGATCCAGCCACACACAAGCCGGATAATGACCCACCCTCTTGGATCTGCTGCTTAACTATCGAAATGGCATCTGTCATTTGGAGAAGCCTTGGACATTCCTCCTTCACCAAAGCAGTGCAAAATAATGGACAAGGCTACAATCCCTTTGCTTGTCACTATTCTTCCACCACCCCTACATGCTCCACTAAACTTGGTGTCTCCTCCCACTTCTCCAGGCAACCATATACCACACACCCACATCAAGGGTCACCTCATTCAGACCTCATTCAGTGGGGAACATCTGTTTGGGCCCCAGATTGACATTCTATTAGAGAAGATTAAAAAGGACACAGAAACAGCAAAAGCAGTGGGTTCCCTTCAAACCCCTACACCTCGTGGCTCCTTTTGCCCCCATTCCCACCTTGGAGGTTCCAAGACTACCTCACCTGAAACCTTCACATCTTATCAATGACCACAAGCCCAACGTACCTATCCCAGTGGCTACTTTCAAGGTTTCTACAGAGGAAATAACTCAAAACGTAGAGACAGAGGTGGTTCCCTCAAAGGATCTGCCACCACAACCAAGCTCTGACTTACCTCCCTTTCCCCCGACCATATAACTTCGGTCGGGGGTCGTCTCCAGGGTTTCTTACCCGCTTGGTGGAATGTCACCTCCGACCAGTGGGTGTTGGATATTATCCAACATGGTTATTTTCTGGAGCGCACTTCTACGCCTCCCAGCATTCCACCTTGCAAACACAAACTCTCCCCACAACACCAAACAATACTCATGGAAGAGGTGTAAGCGCTCCTTTAAAAAGAAGCCATAGAACCTGTCCCTCATCAACAGGGCACAGGAGTTTACTTACTATACTTCCTAATCCCCCAAAAAGTCAGGTCCCTCTGACCAATTTTAGACTACAGGCCTTTAAACATATGCATTCTCTCAGAGCACTTTCACATGGTTACTCCTCAAGATGTCGTTGTCCTACTACAACAAGGCAACTTCATGGCTGCACTCGACCTCAAAGATGCCAATATCCACATTTTTATCCATCCAGTACATCGCAAATGCCTCAGATTTATAGTTGGCAGGCAGCATTACCAATTCAAAGTGCTCCCTTTCAGAGTCACTACAGTACCCAGGATTTTCACCAAGTGCCTCGCATTGGTAGCCGCTCACCTCTGCAAACAGGGTATCCATCTTTTCCCATCCCTTGACGACATAACTAGTTCCACTTGTCGGAAATGTCTTCAGCATGCTCAAATCATCATTAACCTACTTCACAAAATAGGTTTCGCATTCAGCGCCTCAAAATCCTACCTCCAACACCGTTCAGATCCAACCTTATCTAGGGGCAGTTCTCAACTCAGAAGTGTGCATGGCCTGTCCAAACACCAACAGTATACAGTCTTTTCGAACATTCATCCCCGTTTTCAAACCAAACCAACAGGTCTCAAAACATTTATGCGTCTCCTCACCATGGTGGCTTCCTGTATCGCCTTAGTACCCCACGCCAGGTTACACATGCATCTATTGCAGGAGGGCCTAGCACCCCTGTGGCCTCAAGCGGAGGGTCAGTAGGATGACCTAGTGTGTTGGTATCACTCTCTGCAATGATGGAACACCAACAACCTATTACAGGGACGGCCTTTCCTTGACCCAGTTCCATGGAGGACCATCACAACAGACACCTCTCGTTAAGGGTTAAGGGTTGAGGGCACACTCACAGGACCTAACTGTTCACCTGGGGTCACTGTGATCCCAACCATAGGGGTCTCCACATAAATTAACTGGAACTACCAGCTGTCCGGTTTGTGCTGAAAGCCTTTCTTCTCCAAATGACTGGAAAGGTAGTCCTCATCGAAACAGACATGACAGCCATGTATGACCTTCAGAAAGAGGGGGCACCAGATCACCTTAGCTAGGTCAGAGACTTGGACACTCAGACACAAGATCCATCTGGTAGCAGAATACTTCCCTGAGTGGACAACAAGTTTGCAGACCCCTTCAGCAGGATGCAGCAACAATTTCATAAGTGAGAAATCCATCCAAAAGTACTATTCTGATACTTCCAGCATTGGGAAATACCACAGATAGACACAGCAGAAAACGCCAAATGCCCAGACTTGGTCTCGAGGTTCCCACACCCACAGTCCACAGGCAATGCACCATGGATGAGTTGGTCGGGGATATTTGCTTACGCTTTTTTCCTCTCTCACTACTTATGTTTGTGGTTCGCAAGCTTCAGCAGACATCGCTCATCCAGGTAGCTCCCACATGGGCACGCCAACTTTGGTTCACCACCCTCCTAGAACTCTCACTAGTCCCACATAAAAGATTCCCCAACAGGCCAGACCTTCTCACGCAGAACCATAGAGAAATCAAGCACCCAGATCCCATGTATCTCAACCTTGCGAAATGATACCTGAAGTCCTAGAGTTTGGTTATCTTAACTTACCACCCAAATGCGTTGACATTCTTAAAAGGGCACGCAGGGCTACTACTCGTGCCTGTTGCACTGATAAGTGGAAAAGATTTGTCTACTATTATCGGTCTAAAGACATTGACCTACTAGCAGTCAAAGTACAAGAACTTTTCTGCTACCTGCTTCCTCTATATACTTCTGGTATAGCTTTTACATCCATAAGGCTACGTGTAGCTGCTGTAGCAGGTTATCTTCAGAACAGGCAACACGTTTCTCTCTTCAGAAATCCTGTCATTAAGGCCATCTTGGAGGGTCTTAAAAGAGTAATTCCTACTTAGGTTCCACCAGCCCGACATTAAATCTTAACATTGTATTAACAAAGTACCTGGACTCTCCATTCAACCTCTCCATTCCTGCCCCCTCCGGTTTCTTTCTTGAAAATTATCCTTTCTTATAGCCATCTCTTTACTTAGATGCTGCAGTGAGGTTCAGGCACTAACCTTGGAAGAGCTTTTCTTCCAAATACACAAATAGGATTGTACCCCACACCAACCCCAAATTTCTCCCAAAGGTTATCTCACAGTTCCACGTTAATCTATTCAACTTCCTGTGTTTTTCCCAGAACCTGATTCAGTTGCACAACAGGCTCTCCAAGCCTTGGAGGTTAAACAAGCCCTCTTATATTATATTGAGAGAACTAAACTTTAAAGAAAGATACAACAGCTCTTTGTTGGTTTTTCCAAACCCATAAGGGAAAGCCCTTTCTAAAGCAGGCATTGCTAGATGGATTGTTAAATGCATCCAGACATGCTATGAAAAAGGAAAAAATATGTTACCTATCCCTCCTAAAGCACACTGTACTTGAAAGAAGGAGCCACTATGGCCTTCCTTAGGAACATTCCTATAGCTGACATTTGTAAAGCAGCTACATGGGTCTACCCCACATACTTTTACAAAACATTATTGTGTAGAACAGTTCCATAAGCACTTTTTCAGACTACTGCACTTATCACAGGCTAGCCACCGTATCTCAGGGGAACTGCTTTACAGTCTATACACAGCATGTGTATCTACAGTTACACATTCCTCAAACTCAAAATGTGACTTTCTCAGTAAGCATCTGTTCGAGGCATGTAGTGCTGTAGATTCACATTGGTCCACCCTCATGCCTGGATGCCTGTGGTTATTGCAGTAACCTTCATATTTCATTCTCCTTTTTCTTTGCATGGACACCTCCTACACATCACTGCGTTCTACATTACATCCTCACCCTCTGCGCGAGAAAACAATCTAACAACGGAGTCAATGACCATGCACATTGCCAACAGGAGGAAGTCACACTACCTCGTGACTTGAAAGAATTTCTTCTAAGAAGAATAACTTGCATCCATCCGAGCCCAACACTGGATGGCAGAATTATGCACAGCATGTGACCTACAGCACTATATGCCACAAACAGATGCTTGCTGGGTAAGTTACGTTTTCCTTCTGGAACATTCTTCACTAAATCAAAAAATGAAAGGATTAAGCACGCACTTTTATGTTCCTCAAATGTGATGAAACACCAAAAACATGGATACAACCTTTATAGAAGTAGAATTACGGAGAAAATATTGTAAATAAAAAAAAATGAATTGGATAATCAGCAATTATCTATTATGGAATGGGAAAACAAATCTCACCTCTAGATGGTATTGTAATGCCACCAAATGACGCACGTCGTTGCCTCCAACAAATCTAAAGAAGCCACAGAATTTCCCTAGTGTAAAAGAAGAGACCTAAAGGTGAAGTAAAAATACTGGCTTCTTAAACTAGCCACAAAATAGGGCAATAAAACTCGCAACAGTACAAACTGGTTATCTCATGTAGAAATAAAATGACCAATATGGTACTATGTGGAATGCGAGATACAAACATAAGACGACGTAACAACCAATATATGTATACGTCTCCAAACATTAAACACAAGAAAGCAGACATCTTACCAACTCGCAGTATCAGGGTCATTTCTTTCACACAATACGCTAAAAGGTAAAAATGCCATATTTTAGGAAGAAATTAATGGTGTATACTAGTCTACCATCAGCCGTTCCACAAAACCTTTGGTGCCTTGGATTTGGGTCACCATAACAGTGGTTCCTGTCAAGCTTTGGTGGTTCCTATCAAGCTACAGAGATCACTGCTATACCGGCGGTGATCTCTAAATATATGATGGAGGGTAGTCAGTGTGGCGCAGGTAATGTAATCCACCAACCTGACAGACTGTACTCCATCACCCAAACAACACATCAGGCCCTAAGTCCCCTAACTGATTTGATTTCCTCTCTGCACATGCTAGATATTTTAAATGGATTCCCACTAAAAGTGAAGGCATGCACAGTACATCTTTGTTACTATAAGAATATGCAGTTCTTGTCCTGACTAAAGTATTGTTCTTTCATAAGTACTTATTTTTTAACTATACTCGTTTCATTGTGAAACAGCATGCTGGTTAACTATCTGCTTTATCAGTACATTTTAAAAATTGTTAGCTATTTGTGGTTGAAAGGCCTTAGCAATTTGAGCAAGTTTCTGGTTCTAATCTAGAGGGATTTTTGTCTTTTGTTTAGATAAAAAATCAAGAAGAGATAGAGAAGAGGCAGCAAGAAATAAGTAGGGCAATGAGGGTGCTGAAATCTGAAGTCCGGGAAGAAATCAGAAGTAGTCTTCAGGATCTAGACCAGTCCCGTCAAGAGCCCCACCAAGATCTGGAATCTGATCTTGAAGAGGACCACAGTCTACACTCGGATCTGGAAAGCTTAAAGGAAAACCTTCCATACTCTGATCATGAGAGGAGACACATGCTATTTGAAGAGAAGTTAGGACGCTCTAAAGTCCATATAATGGTAAGTGTGCTGTTTACTGTTGTTTATGTTGTAATTTTGTACATCTTGTACTTCACTTCCAAATACAAATAGCAGTTAGGATGATGTTTTATGATCGTTGTGTTAGTTAAAAAAATATTGGAATCCCTGGGAAAGCTTTTCTTTAACGTCATTTTTGTACGCTGTGCATAATTTCACCATCTAAGCCCGGATTCTGAGTTGCACAGTACTAGGGCTGCCTGCTGTAAAGACACTTACGATGTTACTATTTGCCCTGGTAAAAGTGACCCAGTACCGTGCAACTGTGAGTAGGACCTCATGGATTTACGATGTGGGACTGATTTATTCCAGTCATAGAACCACACTGAATCCCCATACCTGCAGCTTTACTGCATACACTTATGACCTGTGAAAGTGGGTTTAAAAAAATCTAAATAGTAGTAATCAGATGGAGTGAAATTAATTTAAAAAAGTATGTTATTTCATTCAGCTTCACTTTTAATCAGGTTTTCAGTGTTTGGACAATTAATATAATTAATATAATGTTCGAACAAGAATCTCCAAATATGATATTGATCCAGAGTTCACAATGCCTATCACATGTGTGCCATCTTCTTTTTTTTTTTTTTTTTTTGGTAATACTGACTATTTGTTTAGGTAGGACACTTGTTATTGATGATCTTCCAACACCATTATACAAAACAATTCTACGAAAAGATGTTAGAGTCCTGAACTCATAAATAATAGTTCCTACTTATTTTCATTTTATTTAACTTTTTCCAAATGTTACTTTTTTTTGGTATGGGGTTAATAATGTTGAGAATTTTCACTTTTACAATTAGTAGTACCTATGAATATAGATTGCATAAGGTGTCCTTTGTGGAACCACAGTGACAGCAAAACTGTGAAAACCTTTGGCCTGCTTACCCTGTCTTCAGGTGAAACATCAGTTTGGGATTTGTCCGGCAAGCCAAACCTGAATGTTGCAGACTCTGAAATGCGACACTAAATATTGAAGATGCCAAGTCCATGGGAACGCAGAAATATGGAGACCAAGGGGACAATGTTACATTTTTTTTTAATTGAAAAAAATCGGTAGTGTACAGGAGATGCTTTTCGAAAAAGAGATTGAAGCAGAGAGTTAGCCCAAGTTTCAATTCAATGTCACCACCATATACCTGGCGGCAATCTGCTAAAAATCCTCCCCTCCCTATAAAGGAATAACATCAATCTTTAGTTGTAAAAACAACAAGGCCTTATGCCGAACATAAATAATCTTCATGACTGAAAGATATTAAGTTTAATTGTTAAAATGTTTAGCCAGAATATAAAAATATCGATAAGAATTAGCTTTGAGAAGGATAGCACAGTAGGTCATACTACTGAAAGAGTGCACGGAAAAAGGATTGGACACCTATTAATCTGATGCATGGAGCGTTGATAAAGAGCCAGATACTTGTGACCCTCAGTAGGATCTCCCTGATAAAGATGTACTAAATAGAACAATTTTAAAAAGATTGTGAGGAAGACAGAAAAGATTCACCAGAACAGATGGATATTGACTCTTATTTATTAAATCGTTATGGACAGAAAAAATTAACTGCATATACCTCCTTCATACTAAGGATTCCAGAATTCAGTGGAATTTTATGGCACATTTCGTCCAGGTATTTCGTTGGTGTAGTGCACCAATGCAGTTAGTCCAGGCGACCCTTATTAGTTTACAAGGGTTACAATAATAATTCGAAAGGCTCTCTTTTGTGGTAGTGGGGGCGAGCAGGTTAGGCATATCAGAGGATAGGTCTAAGCATTTGTTGAACACGCAGTCATTAAATGAGATACGCACACAAGAAAACTCCAGACCAATTTGTAGAAAAATACAAATACTTTTATATAATTATTCAACACCAGAAAAACTTCAAAGAAGGTAAGTACTGTTGCAGTGTATCTATTTTTTCAAGTAAGTAACAGGTTCACTCAAATGCACTATTACATGTAAAAGACATTCACTGGGTAGGTACATTTCTGAATAGGGGTCTTTGCAGTCAGGTCTCAGGGGCCCCCTTTTGGACGTAGGATGCTGGGGTGGGGGCGCAGTGTCACAAGAAACACCAGCAGATCAATTTTACCTGTCCTGAGTCGTCCGGGTGCAGAAGTGCTGGATGGGTCGGGTGCCTTGCCCACCACACGGTTGGAGTAAAAAGGGGGTACCTAGAAAGACGTTGCAGGGGGGTACTTGCTGGCAAGTCCTGGAGCTCCCAAACGAGGGCTCAGTTCATGAGGGTCCTGGGAGTAAAGGGGTACAGTCGATCATGGATCCGGGCCAGGGAGATTGGTGCAGAGGGTTTAGATCAGCTTTCCAGTGCATTGAGGGCACTCATGTTGCTTGGTTAGACCTACAATGGTAGAGGGGGATAAAGAGACAGTCTGGTCACTGACCTAGGCAGCCTTGTCTGTTTTATCGTCCCTTGAGTGTTTACTGGGGTCTTATGTTATAGACCCCCTGATGCCCCACTCACATATCTCCAGTCCTCAACATAGAAGCCTGCTAACATGGCATTGGCCCATGCCAACTTTAACCTTTGGACAGAAGAGGAACTATCCCCGGCTGGGAAGGAACTGTGGAATGTATACAAAATAGCTGGACTCCCACAGCTGGTCCAAGGCCCTATCCACCGGGAGGAGGGGCACACTCTTGACCGTATATTTGCTACTAAGAGTTTAAGATTAGTAAACAGGGTGCTGCCTCTTTGTTGGACAGATCATTTGCTTATTGTATTTGATCTATTTTTGCAGAACCTATTTCCCCTGGTGAGGTCCCCCAATACTGGCATCATGTCTAGACCTTGCTAGGTCCTTTTTTAAAATCTTGTACATGAATAACTCTGTTGAGAGGAACCACACTCGATTTAATGAGGTAATTATGGCAAAGTTACTATTTATTCCCCTTTATCATCAGAAACCACGGTCACACTCATCTACTCTTGGTATAATGAAACATTGAGATTGGCTGGACTTTCTTGCAGACAGTTAGGAAATGGCAGAGCTATCATGCTACTCGGGACAAGCAAGTGCAAAAAACGGCTGTAAATAACTATAAAAAGGAGATCAGGAAAGTTAAATTGGAATTTTTCACAATCTCTATTTTAGGTGCATCAAACAGGGTCAAAAAGGTGTTTGAAGTTGTTCGTGAGCTGTCAAACCCTCAATGTTTGAAACATGATATAGCCCCCTCGCAGGAATTAAGTAATAATCTGTCAATGTTTTTTTAAAACAAGATTATGGGAGTCTTAGAAGCAGTTGGAAAATCTTCAGAGAACCTCAGTCATTAAGTGTGGAAGATGTTCCTTTGATGGAGTCCTCTCACTGTGACTTAGCCAGATCACAGTATTCATTAGATATGGATGCGACTTGTGGTTGGAAGATTGACAATTTTGAGCTAATCTCAGAGAAGAGTTTCTGTAAAATTGCTAGCTGCATTAGATCCACTTCCAGCTATGTACTGGATTAAGAGAGCTGTTGAGCTCTTGCCACCTCTGAGGACCTTGTATAATCAATCTCTTACTTCAGTGACGGTCCCTCCAGTTTGGAAAAAGGCCATAGTTAGACCACTCTTGAAAAAACTATCAGAAGATCCCACGGGTCTGAGTAATTTTAGACCCATCTCACTCCTTCCCTACCCAGTAAAGATTTTGTAGTGACATATCAGTAAGATTCTGGCCCTATATCTTGAAGAGCATGCCCTGTTGGCGGAAGACCAATGTGGCTTTAGGCCTGGCCATGGCACTGAAACAGCTTTAGTACGTGCCTTGGAAGAGCTTCGACGGAGAGCTTATGGCGATCTGACTGTGGTCATGGTTCTTCTTGATCTGTCGGCAGCTTTTGATATGGTTAACCACACCATTCTTTTGTCTAGGCTGTCCTCATTGGGTGTTGGTGGCACTGCGCTTAATTGGTTACAATCCTACTTACAGGATCGCTGCCAAGCAGTGTCCCTTCTCCCTTTCTGCTCCGAGTTTAGATATATAACACAAGGGGTACCACTGGGATCAGCTATCAGCCCGATTCTGTTTAATGTGTATCTGAATCTATTGATTTCGCTAATAAAATAAACATAGTATTTCTGTGATTAATTATGCAGATGATATGCAACTGAATCTTTTTTGAACCAGCAGGATGCAATCTCCTAGTTTCAGTGCTGTATGTCTGACATAATGAAATTGGTGGAAATTCATTCTTAATGAACAGGGACAAAACAGAATTTCTCTACTGCTCCCTGTCCAAGATTCATCACACTTTACCAACCAGTCTCTGGCCTGTCCCGTTGAAGTGGAACTGTATGAGTCAGATGCTGTCCGCAATCTTGGAGTAATTTTTGACGCCCAACTAACTCTTAAGAATCATGTAGACAGAGTCTCTGGGACTAGTTTTGCCCTTTTGAATGTCTTAAGAAAATTGTTTTTATCTGTACCGTCTTCTGCGAAATCACTAATTGGTCAAAGTACTGTACTCGGTAGTCTGTACTATTATAATGCCATTTTGCTAGGTGCCCCAGATTATTTGATTAAGCAACTCCAAAGAGTCCATTCGGCAGTGGCAAAGTTTGCAGGTCACGGCAGATCATCTGCCTCATCTTCCCTTGAAGAACTGCACTGGCTCCCAGTTAAACAGAGGATTCCGTTTAAATCAATGTGCCTTGCTTTCAGAACAGTACGAGGATGGGACCAGGTCTGCCTCAGCATACGTTAGAGATATGTTGCAAGGAAAGCCCTTCATTCAACATCTGCCAACCTTTTACAGTACTTAGATTTCGCAGAGTCTGCCTTGGTGGGCGCTGTTTTGTTATAGCAACACAAATGTGGAATAAGCTTCTATTAACCTTAAGAGGTTTTCCTGAGATGCTGTGTTTTAGGAAGGGCTTTAAGACATGGCTTTTTCCTAAATAGTGTTCCTCACACTGGTTTTGATCTTTATCTATTATTCATTTATTTTTTTGTTTTCTTTCTCACCCTTCTCCTATGAAGCAGTCTACCGCAGCACCAGGATACCAGTTTTCTTGGTCACAGTGCTCTTTATAAATACATACATACTCAACCAGGCCTTGGTTGCGGCAAATGCTCCAGTGCCTCAGGTATTGGTGCTGTGAGGTCCTTGAAGGGGGTAGCATCTTGAGGCTGAGTAGAAGCATCGGGGATAGTCCCCAGGGTACACAACAGCCTCCTCCTGGCGAGTTGCTCCCTCAGTGGGCCTGATGACCAGCACCACGTAGGAGTTGGCAAGTGAGGTCAGTGTCTGCAGATGCAGGGAAGTGGCTCCTCCACTCCAAGGGAGATGTTGGCTAGTTTACGAAGTGCTAGCAGCCCTCCGAGGCTTTTGCACAGCTGCAGGATGAGTCCGGTCTGGGTGGTTGCCAGGACAGCAGCAAGTAGGTAGGGTTTGGCACCAAAGGTCTTGGAGGATCCTTTGTTCCCACGTTGGCTGGCTATTCTTTGTCCTCCTTCAGTCACACAAATCTGTACTTCGCAGGGGGGGGGGCACCTAAAAACTCAATTTAGGGGCATTTAGGGAAGTGTGGGATAGTAGCCATTGGACTACTTTCCCTGGGGGTGACTACACCGCCTGTATGACCACTTCCTGTGGGGAGTAGGCATAACCCTGTCCCAGACTTCCTAATTCCACAAAAAAATGATGTTGGAACCCCTCCTTCTTGGAGCACATCAGGCTGACCACCTTATGGGTGTGTCTAGCCTGTAGTGCAACATGACTCCATGCATAGCTAATTTCCCACCTGTTCTAGAGTGAAACGGGCCTCGCGGCTGGGGGTGGCAACTCCCAGGGAAAGTCCCTGTCCTTGTTATGCAGATTCACTAGTCATCCTGCTGGAGAAGGTGATACCACCTTCCTCTGGAGCAGGCATTGTTTCTGCCCTTTGAGAGCGTGGGCTCTCACCTCCAGGGAGTCAGAAACATGTCTGTTGTGTTAGGCTGGTTGATACCAGTCAACCAGCACGCTAAGGGGATTCAGTGCGTAGAATATATTTCCAGATTACTGCCAGCATAAATTTGTTCCTTGAAGGCACCTTTTTTATCTTTGGCATGAGTAGATGCTACTGCCATGAGGGGTTCCACTGCTGTCCAATTACAGACTGCATATGGATGGAGTCACTACTTTAATGGGTGTCATGACTTTTTTCTCTGCTTCTCTCTGCCCAGTCAACGACTAGCCACGTCTATGCCTGGGTTCAGAACTTGCAGTCTTACTTAGTGTTGTTGGTGGTGCAGGGCAGATGGCAAAAAGCAATCTTCCACCTCTTCCAGCATGGGACTGGCCAAGCTCCCTTCTCTCTGGCATTGTCAGTCCTCAAGAAATCTTCATCCCGTTCCCAAACAAAATATACTTCTGGGGTGGAGGCAGGAGGGTGGGACATTTCATTCCTTGAGGCTAATGGCACCTTTATTGAGATCGGATCCACCCCAAACTGCTTTCAGCCCCAACTGGCAGCCCACCTCTCACTGCATTAATAGTCAGATAAACTGGACTGCCATGCGGAAGATTCTGCTGTTATTCCAATTGAGGTTTATAATGAACTTTAAAAAGGTAAGTCTAACCTGTTTCTGAAAGGGGGCATTTTAGGAGCAAAAATCGATCCAGTTTCGAATCACACTGGAAATGGTAGCAACATGGAAGAGCAGCATTCCCATGTTCCAGAAGGCAGCCTCTTTCATTGAGAACAATAATGAAGTCTTTGGAAATAAAAGTAAGCATTCTTTTTGTTCCATATGCTTGGCTACATGAGACCCATGCTGGAGAGGCTCGTCCATCAAGGGTTACTTAGTTTGGGAAACTGGATGGATTTGGTGATTGTCTTAGAAAGACCCCCACAACAGTCTGCAGCAATGGATGCAAAAAAACATGAGGAAGGAAAGCATCTGCTAAGATATTTTTCTATTATCGAAAAATAGGTATATTCTGTTGAAATGATGTTGACACAGCCTTATTTCTGATGGAAAGTTCTAGCTAAAGATTCCTCACCTAAGAATACTTTCCAGTCTCCACGAAAAGTCAGTGGACCTTGATAGGACTAGTGTAACAACTTAAAACCCATGCAGGTCCAATTGATGGAGCCTCTCCTAGTTTGAGGAGCAAGGGGGAGCAAAGAGCGCCGACAGAGTAATGAACTGACCAACATTAAATGGAGTCACGACTTTTGGCAAGAATGCTTCCGAAGTCCCCCTTACTAGCTTGTCTGGGAAAAAGGTGTGTTGTGGTGCACTGAAAGTGCCTGAGTTCACTCAAGCGATGAGATGACACAATAGCAATGAGGAAAACAGTTTTCAAAGTCAAGGGCTACAGGGAGCAACTGTGCATCGGCTCAAAGAGCCTATATGTGAGAAGTGTCAAGACCAAGCTAAGGTCCCACTGTGGCATCACAGTGTGGGAGTGGACATTTGTCTCAAAACTTCAATACATTTCTTCACAACAGATGGTTTAAGCAAGGACCGCTTGTCCCACAAACATAAAAAGGCCTTACCAGGCCAAAGTTAAAACAATGAATGTCTGACAGCTTTGCTTGTAAGTAATCAGTCTTAGGTATGCCACACCAGGCCACACATTTGTCCCAGTAACCAGCATGAATGGATTTTGTGGAAGGACTCCTTCCTGCAAGGATGACATCCACCATTTCAGATGGGTGTTCAAATGCAGTCAATTGCTGCCGCTCAGTCTCCACTCATGTAGGTGTAGATTGGGACCAATCTCCTGACCCAGAAGAATTAATGTGCCTGGTTGTTCTTGATCATTTGCAAAACTTGGGGCAGGGAAGGCAGTCTTTGGAAGGTGCATAGGAGTCCTGTGTTTTATTGCATCGCAAATGCATCACCTAACAAGTGGTGTTGGAGAAACTCCAACACGCAAAACTTTCAGCATTGCACATTTTCAACAGTGTTGAAAAAAATCTTACCAGGATAAAGACACCACTCATGATCTACTATACACTGCCAGCTCAATTCTTTAGGGACTGTACAGGGTGGTTCATGATGAAGGACATGTCCTGGCACGTCAAACACCACTAGAGGCTCAGAGCCTCCTGGCACAGGACCTCTCTCCACCTTGCAGTGGTGTTGTCCTTAAGAACCTGCACCTCCCAGATGGATGGCAGGAAGGTCACAGGTTGACATTGAGCCTGACTTCTGATGAAGACCAGAGTCCTCTAAAGTATACCTTCCCCAGATGACCCCTCTAACCCAGCAGTAATTTGTCCATTAACTCTGTCATCTCTGGGTGACTATGTGCCATTGCAAAATGAAAAAGCATGGCATAGCTATGTTCCAAAATGTGCTGGATTGCCTCCCTGGAAGGAAGTGATGGATCCTGCCCCCCACTGGATGGGCATGCACCACTAGGGGCAAGCTAAAGTGACTTGGCGGCTGTTGAGACATGGGATGAGGAATGGGAGGAGTGGTGTCCCTGTTGACCAACACACTGTCTGCCAGACTTTTGTTCATGGACTCAAAAGTGACTGCTGTACCGGGGAGATTGTCTTTGGCAGTGTGCCAGCCCTCTGGAATTGCCTCTGAACTTTTGAACTGGTGTGGCTGTTTAGCAGGGGGTCAGTAGACCTAAGAAACATGCTATAGCCCTACTTTCCTTAACGTGCTCCGATGCAGATTTTGCCCTCTCCCCCAAATGGCATTACCCATCGAAGGACATAACCATGAGGGAGGCTGGGAGGCCTGTACATCATCAAAATGTCCTGTGGAAGGCATCCACGCCTGTTAACGAAGCACTAATATGAACTGCTTTAACCACGCAATCGGTAATATTCAGATTAGTGTTGATAACATATATGGCCAAGTCATGTCCATTATGAATTGTCTAACCCAAGGAGGCTCTAAGGTGTTATGGGCTGGTCACATCCGTATTCTGCCTGTCCACAGGCGTAACTTGCGTTTCACAGTCGGCCAAGAGCATTTCCAGTTTGCCGTGCTCCACTTTGCGTGACCAACACCCCTCAAGTATTCACCAAGGTGGTGGCTGTGGTTACAGTTCACCTGCGGAGATCAGGGTTGTTAGTCTTCCCCCAATCTCGACAACTGGCTGTTGAAGGCTTCTCGCCACAGGCTATTGTCTCCCACCTCCAGACTACAGCGGACCTTCTGTCAGCCTGCCTGCTGTTCCTTCAGTTTTTACTCATACTTCAGAGAACAATGCTGCTATTCTTTCCCAAAAAGTAATGGTTTTGGTTGCCAAGGAAACAATATTGTGTTGTGGCTGAGGCAAAGAAAAATGTGAGTTTCTTTTGCAGGTACTTCCAGCTCTCCAAGAAGGACTGTTACCTGCAAATGATTTTGGATCTTAGAATCTTGAACTCGTTCCTCAAGGGGGAAACTTTCAAATGATGATGATGATGCCTTGCCGCGTTTTGCTGACTGTGAAACTTTAGGACTGGACGCGGTGTCCTAGGATGTGCCGGACACTTGCTTTTCATGTGCCAATACTAGGGGCCCACAGGAGGTAGTTTGATCCAATTCACTGTCTTTCCCCTTTGGCCTGACAAGGCCCCTTAGTAGCAGCCCATCTTTGATGATCAGGGATCCACGTTTACCTGTATTCAGTTTATGGCTGTTTAAGGTGGGCTCACCTCCTCTGGAATCAGGTCATCTTCAGACAAGCGTGTCATTGCTGTCTGCTTTGGGTTTTTCCCTCAACCAGCCAAAGTCCCATCTTCTACCATCTCGGAGACTTTGCTTTATTGGGACCATTCTGGATAGAGGCCCCATGGGTACTTTTACACCAACACCATAGAGTGTCGGGGACATTCAGGCTTTGATCCCAATATTTGAGGCAAGAGCTTCTGTCCCAGCCTTGATGGTTCTGAGACTGCTTGGTCTTCTAGCATCCTGCATCTTTCTTGTGCCTCATATCCATTGACACACCTGGCACCTTCAACTTCAGTGGAACCATCACCTACATCACAGACCGCATTCTGATCCCTGACGCATGTGACCAGAACCTTAAGTGATGGATGTTTGATGTTAACCTAAATGTGTCAGGCCATTTGCTTCTCTTGCTCTACAGGTCTCTGTAGTGATAAATGTATCTAATCTAGGTTGGATAGGTTGCCTGGACAAACTGGAAATCAGAGGCAACTGCATTTCTTGACAGTCATCACCTGGTGGGATCCCTCAACATCAGGACGGATAGACTCAGCTGGTGTCATCTTGCTGATAACAAGTGGCTTCTGCATTGTGAAGTGGTACAGAGTAGCTTCACACGGTGGAGCATGCCCTTATTAGATCTGATTGAAACTTAAGAAAATACACAGTGCTCAGCCCTTTTTGCTATGGAGTTTCCTTGAGGGTCTCTAGGGCACACATTCTGCCTGTGGTGGGCTTGCAATCGCCTATAAGCATTTTCACTTCTATGGCTAATCCTAGGGTCCTGACGAAAGTCAGGTGGGACCAAACCTAACTGATTTTAGTTGTTTCTGGTTGCTCTGGATTGGGCTGGCCCAGTTTGGTACTCAAGAACTGCTCATTATCTGCATCTGTTCTCCTATTTGCCTTTCTTTTATGGAGATCTGCTGCAACCCACCTTCACAATGTACCCCTACTTGCGTGAGATTGGACAGAACCAGCTGATAGAGTTTAATATTCCATCAGAGCTGGTGGGTGTCACTTTGTTGTCTTTCCACCAGGTCACTCTACTGAGGACAGCATCCCAAGTTTGTCACTTGGTGCAAGAAGAAGCAGGTATATCCTCTAAGGGCTAAATTGCCTTATGTCCTTATGTTTGTATTATCTTTGATCTGGCAAGGCTTTGCTGTGAGCACTTTAAAGGTTACTTATTGCTTCTTTAGGCCTTTATTTGCCTCCATCTTTAAGCAATTGATTCACTGTGATGTTGTTTTTAAAAGGCCTTTAATTTGTTTCCACCTACTTTCCTTATGCTGCAGAAGAATCTGAATTTGGTCCTCACTTGCTTTCAAGCCTCTGCATAGTTAAGGCTCATAATTCTGATGACTATGTCTTACTGCAGTGACATTTGAACATTGTGACAGTGAACTATAGGAAATGTGTGTCCAGTTTTCATACTCTACCTTCTTCCCTGCCGCACTGGTGCTTAAGGCTTGTGCATTCTTTCATCTCTTTCCTAGATTTAGCCGGTACTTGCTTGATAGCCACTTCCACATTCATCCATGCTCTTACACAAGTCCACCCGATCATTTTACACACTCTGTCCTGGATTTCCTGGTGTAACGTCCACTCCTCAGACCCACCTCCATGGAGGGGGTGTTGCTTTAGTATTGATTAAGAAGTTGAGGAAGCTTTGGTTAGAAGTATCAATCTAAAGAAAATTGGCTTAACTTTGGTAGTCCTCTTTCTGGTGGATACTCTAACCACAGATTAATCACTGACCATTCTACTCCCTAATCTGTATAATGAACATTTGGGTGTTAATAAGATTTCAACATAGTTTTGAACTCTGCTAGGGTCTCTTAATTTGTCAATCATGCTTCACGTCTGAGGGCACAGAACAACCAAAAAGTAAACAGACAGGTTTTCATACAAAATTGAAGATCTGTGGGTAATTTAAAAAATCTGTCAAACATTCAAAATGTGTGAGTGAACCAGGATATCTGAATGTGAACAAGAAGTCTACATTCACCTCAAAAATATCTGTACTGCAGATTTGGATTGCTGCAATTTATAAAGCTCCCTGCAGACTATAGTAGCACTGATCTGGCCGACAACACAGGTAACAAAGAAATATGGAGGGCTCGGACTGATGTAAACTTCGGCCATGAACGCCGCCTTTCATAAAGATAAATTCAAGATGCTTAATCTGTTCCAGTTTCTTTCAGCCCTGGTAACAAAAAACGATATTGTATCCTTGGTCCTTCAAGATGCGTACTGTAATAAAGCTGATTTTAGTTCGTAGTGAGGTTGGAACATTTCCACCTGTCGGGCGTTTGCTAATGTCAGTGGCGGTAGTCTTGGCCCATCTTAGCAGGTTGGGATAATCAGTGTCTGTACATGGGTAACTCGCTGCCAAAGGCGGGTTTGCTGTAGTTAGTTGCAGGCCGCCTACAGATGACTATTGCCCATAGTTTTTTTCTGGTCTTTTCCAGCAGCGAACCAAAGTCCTATCTGATGCCTGTACAGAAGATTCCCTTCATAGGGACCATCCTGCACACAGCAGCATCCACTGCTTGTATGCCTTGCAACAAGTCAGGATATGAACCCAATGTTTTGGCCTCAAAACTGAGTTCCGACGCAGGTGGTTCTGAGGCTTCTTGGACTCCTGGCCTCATGCATCTTCCTGATCACGTCTGGCACATGCAGACATTGCAAGGGACCCTCCACTTTGAGAGGGCACACTAGGGCTGCCTGTCTGACAGCATCTGTGGGGCTAAGGCGGTAGCCTCGTACTTGCTATGGTGGCAGGTGTATGCCAACTTGCCGGTCAAGAGGCCATTCTCCCTCCCACTTCCACAACTCACAGTAGAAGCAGATGCACCCTCACTGAGTCAGGATCTCTGCTCCCAGGTGGAGTAAAAGCTTCACCTTAATATTCGGGAGCTTTGTGCTGTTCAGTTGGCTCTGAAAGCCTTTTTCTGATCCATCAAGGAGCGGCTTGTGGAAATCCTAATGGAAACCACGACCACCATGTGATACTGCAACAAGCAGGGCAATGTGGAGCCTTGGACCTTGTGCCAGGGGAATCTCCATTTTGGCTAACATCTATTAGGGCAAATCAGCTGATCAGCCCCAGGGCTGGCAAGCTCACCAGGTGTCAATTAGCTAACTATGAGTAAAGATATTCAAAAGGTGAGAATCTGCGGTTATGTACAGTACCATATGGAGAGAGCATTACCAAAGGTAAGTCACTTATTCATCTTTTCTCTAGAGTAATGGAGAATTTAAAAAACTATATAATTTCCTGGCCAGGAATTCCTTTTCATGCTACCGTGATACCCAGTGATTATCAGCCTTAATCACCTAGTTCGAAGTTTGCTCTACAAGTCCAATTTTGGATGAGTTACAATTATTAGGTGCTCCATACTGTCTAATATCAGCATTGGGAGCCCTTCATACCTCCCTCGGCTCTCCATTCTCCAGTGAATGACCTGGAAAGGGAGTATGCAGACCATCATCATTCATGCCCGTGAACAAGCAAATACTTCCATAGACAGTCCATCAGTGGGTAATATGGTATCACAGGAGTCAGCATCTTTACTTAGCATTCATTCCTTTATATTAATTCTTTAATGTGGTTAAAGACGGGTGTTTCTGTTAAAAATGTTTGCAATTCCTGAGCTGCCTGACAATTCTCATTCATGGCCTCTCTGTAGCTGATATTCATAACTGCAAGGATGATGACTGGGTTTAGCTTGAAAGGGATGTCATAGGCTAGAGCTTTAGAAAAGGTTGTTTAGTGGAACTGTTTGTGACAACAGTCAAGGACCTCTGTTCTGTTCCAGGAAGTCTTAGAGAATGAGTTAATGGAGTATTTATTTCTACTTTTCAACAAACGTTTTGGCAAACCGAGGTGGTCGTCATTGTAATGCTCATTGTTTTGTTATAGATCAGCAGGATGTTCTTATTAGAGCACCATGCTTTGTAAGATGATCCTATTTAGATTGTAGGAAGTTTGAAGACATGTTTCTTGCCGTTATCAAAGGGGCGCCCATCCCCCTGACCTGGGCTGGGGGAGAAATAGCCCTATTTTTAAAAAGGGTTCTAGAGCACTTCAGGCCAATCACAGACCCTATAAGTCTTCCAGATAGCTCCCAAAAGTTGTTTAATAGGGTGTTCCTGGGTAGGATACAGGAATGGCTACTCTCAAATGAGATTGTAACCCTTCTGTAAGCTGGTTTTCGTGACCGAACCGATACTATTGACTCCAGCTATTATTTTGAAAACAGTCTCCTTATGTGGTGGCCACCTTTGTGGTGTTCGTAGACTTGCGGTCTGTGTTTGATCCAGTGGCAAGATCCTCTCTTGTGAAGTTACTAGCCGAGCTGGGTGTCTCTAAGTACTTATTGGATATCTTTGTCAGACTGCACGATAATAACTATGCAGACACATGGGCGAACTGTCTGATCCATTTTCTATGAACAGAGGGGTAATACAGGGTTTTGTCATCACCCCTGCATTGTTTATTAATGACTTAGCTGCACATCTTGAACAGTGTGAGAATGGTGCACCAAGTTTGGCAAATGCTAGGGTTCCTGCCCTTCTGTTTGCAGATGATACTGTATTGCTCTCTAAAACACCTATGGGGCTTCGAAAATTGTTAGATCGATTCGAAAGCTTCTGCGAACAGAGGGCCTGGATAATAACGTGGGAAAAACTAAGTAAATGGTTCTCATCCCTTGTCGTTCCACTAAACTTAATCCCACGTTAGAAGGGATCCCTTTGGAACGAGTTTGCATACTATTGAATACCTAGGGATCACCCTAACTGAACAGTTTGAATGGTACACCCATATAGCTCGGCGTAGGCTCAAAATTGGATAATTACCAAGGGGAATCGAAATGCATCAAGGAACCCAATTTCGTCCTATATCCCCAGCAATTCAAATTTACAATAATCAGGCCTTAAGAGCAGCCCTTTATGGTGCAGAGCTGTGGGGCCGTAGGGATGCGTCTGCCCAGGTGTCAGTTGAGAACCACTTTATGCGACTACTGACTGGTCTTCCTATCAGCATACCCTCGCTCGATCTCAGACTAGATCTGGGGCTCAGATCAACCTCCGACAGGGCAGGAGTGAGGCCCATTCTATATTGGAGAAACATTTGGGCCACTCCTGAACTGTGCTCCTACCGACAGACTCTAGTAGAAATTCTATGCACTCCTGGTCCATGTACTGTACCCTGGATTAGGTATGTAACATGACCCCTGAAAAGATTAGGAACGAGTGTTCATGGGACACTCCGGGGCGGGCCAGTGTGACCGCTAAGTTATCCATCAGGTCTCATTATTGGCAGCTTACAATGGGAATAATGCTTGTGCAGTCTAATCTAGGTACCCTGAAGGAGGCGTTTCTTGCACTGAAGGGCCACTTTGTGGAACAATCCTTCCTGAACGAGAGTGAACCTGTGGTGGCCAAGAGGCCTTATATAAAATTTCACTACAGGACGCTGCTGCTCCAGTCCTTTACTGCTGATTGGTTTCATGTCTCCGAGGTGGTGACGTGACTGTGCCCCTCTTGTAAAGAGACCAAAGAAACGCTTGAGCATGTCATACCTTTTGTCCAGCTTATAGCAACAGTAGGAAGAAATGGATACTGACACTGTTTCGTAAATTGGGTGTTAGGGAGCACAGAGAGGCATTAAGAATTATGACAACTGGCACAAGACAATTTAATGTATTTGTAGTCTCTCTGTTTCTGATGACCGGGGAGAGTTAGAAATGGAGTATCCCACTAGGAAAGTAGGCTAGCGATGTGCAGTGGACGCTGTACAGCGCATTCCATCATCGCTAACAATCCTAACATCCGTGAGCAAGGACACTAGTCGTGTTCTTTGTAGGCCTGTCATGAACTTTGACCAGTTGTACAAATTAATGAATTGGAAACGCTTAAAGTTCCGTTTTATGGATTTTATCTCTAAGTGATTGATTGCTATTTATCTCTATTTTATGTTTTGATGTGATGTTTTGTATATATGCTTTTATGGCTGTACAGCCAAATAAAAGATTGACTGGAATAATTGTGCACATCCTTCAAACACTAAACATTTCCCGCATGCCACAGCCCACAGTGATTTTCTTAGCACATAGTCCTTCTTAAATTATCTAAAGTACACAGAGGCAACAGTCCCTTACAGTTCCCTAAGTGAGCATGAAAGCTTGTCATCATAGCAGTAAGTGCCTCCCACAGCCTGGTCTTGATTATAAAAGTGTGGTCCTATTTTACTTTGCTGTTGATAAAGTGTTGCTGTGGGCATTTACTGCTGTGGCTCACTTTATTGTGTTTGTGGTGTCATTGTTCCTTTCACAACTTTGTTGCTGTCTAGTAGAGCATGCCAGTGCTCCATGAGGACATTTGCTTGTTTTAAAGTGTTGTATTGTCATTAAATTGTATATTTTTTATTTATGCTTATATCTTTATGACCAAGTGCTTAGAAGGCCATAGTTGTGGTAGTTGTCATTCATAAACCAATTAACATAGTACAGAACCCATATCGTGAGACTGAAAACTGTTTTGAACTTGTACTGCTTTCCGCAGGATGAACATTGGCGCGGAGAAGCACTCCGAGAGAAACTGCGCCAGCATGAAGACAGGCTCAAGGTTGTACGCTTATAAATAATGCATCGTATTGAAGCCAAGCTTCTTGGAAGTGTAGTGCTTCATTGTATTGACTGTTTATTAAGTTTAGGAAAGGTTTGTCTCCGGTTCATGAGGCAAGAAAATGTTCAATGTTTGTGACATCTGTACTAATATGTTGCATCATCTGCCTAGGTTCAGCTCCGGAACTGTATGTCCAAGCAAGCAGATGTACTGAGTAAAGGGAGACTGCAAACCGAAGGAAACCTACACAGTTTGAGAAAAAAGGTAGATGCACTGGATGAACTGGTGAGCAACACCTCTGCTGAGTTACTGTTTCAATCCCAAAATTCCAGTGGAATGCTCTCTATGGGACAAGAAGACGGTGACATGGCGAGCCAGGTGGGTTATCATTGAACTAATTTATAATCACACTGTTTGTATTCAGTAAAGGTGTAGCAAATCAGGCCCTTGGTTTTCCACCATGTGTTGGTCTGAACGTTTCATTTTCCATAGTTTCTTGAAGCAGAAAATAGATCAGGTACGGTGTTATGGCTAATGGAAAAGCATTCAGAGCACTGAGCCCTGCATCTTCCTCCTTATTGGTGTTTTGAACTTTGATTGGCAGGTGACATGTGTTTCAGCTAAATGGCTTTCTGGTCAGAGGTAGTGTCTGGTCCACTTCTGCGCGCATATTGTGACCTTGCTCCATAAAGGTTTTTGAGTGATGCACATTTCCTGTCTCCCTCAGGGAACAAGTGAAAGCTTTTAAGGCAATTTGGCTATAGTCCTGTTTCTTCCAGGTATTACTGCAGCCTAACAGTATGTATGCTGTTACCTGTCAGTCTCCATCTTGGGTAGGTGTGTTTAGAAGGGGATCAAAACGGTCAAAGGTGGACAATAACTAGCAATCTGATATTTTAAATTATTTTATTTATAAAGCACACAAATACCCGAAGTTGAACTGCAATTATAAAGAAAAAAGACAGTTTTTAAATAATTGCAGTTTAAAAGGGAGACTGGTCTACATAGGAACTGTAACTACCAGACCAAGAGTTTTTGAAATTGGGGATGGTTAATAGCAAAGTGTGGGAAGGCCTGAGATTGCAGATAGGTTTGTAAAAAGCAAAGTGATCATGTTGGTATTAGATTGAATGTGGAAAAAAGCCTTGTAATAGATACAAGGTGATTCATTTAGAAATTGATAACCAGTGTAGGAAAGTAAGTAGCCCTGGTACTTGTGCAAATTTAGGCACATTATAAATCAAACCTACTGTGGCATTCTGTATAAGTTCAAGCTTATGTGGATCAGCAAAGAAGGAAAGCCTTTACATAAGGCACTGCAAAGGTCTAGTCTAGTTAATATTAAGGAATGAATTGCAAAGGTCTATTCTAGTTAATATTAAGGACTGATCGAAAATCAGGGGAGTGAGGTGTTTTTTTTTTTTTTGTACTTTCAGCATAAAATACCAAGTTGATGTGTATTTTGAAATATGAATTCTGGAAGATAGACTAGAATGAAAAATTACTCAAGCTGATTCAGCTGGAGTGGGAGGTGTGCCAAAGGAACTAGGTTGCCAAGAAGAGGACCACAGGTCAGGTTTACTTAAGACCAGTACTTCCTCTTTTCAGCCCACAAACACAGACGCAAGACTCCAAATTTGTATCGACCAAGGGGCACAAAATGACATAACCAATATAGAAAACACATACAACAAAGCAATAAGTATAATTAATGGGGCTAATTAATTTAAACCTTTACAAATATATATGTCAAATACATTGCTTGTTCCAGGGGCTACTAACTAATCCTGCATGTGAGAACTTGTCTCTTTTTGGGTTCAGCAAAATCTCTGGAAACCAGGACCTGTGTTAACTTCTTAAAATGTGTCCAAACAGATGCTAAAAAAAAAACAGGGACGGTCCTGGTAAACTCAGGACGCCTGGTCACCCTTCATAAACCCCCAACTACTACCGATTTCCTACAACAATACTGAGGCACTCGTTGATCTAGTATCAATTATCAGCAATACTTACAGCAGTTTCTTCAATATTGAGTTGTAAGATACATTGTCTATCTGAGGAAGGTTTATATGTTATGAAGCAACTAAATCTCAGCACTGAAGAAGTCAAGTGACGAAACACGTGTTGGCTGTGAGGTCGTTATGAGAAGGATGGACAATTCATTAATGATTAATCTATGAGAAGGATGGACGATTAATTAATAATCAACAATAATGGACTAGGAAGCCAATATGGAACTATTCTTCGGTTTATTAGGCATAAGAAATGGACTTACAATTTGATTGCTGAGGAGTGTGGAAAGACACGGAAACTCATGGGAGAACATTTGATACGAATTAGTAGTAATAAAAATATTGGAATATTATATTTATTTTGGTTCTAAAGATTTTTGCTGTGAGGGGGTACGTGAAAAGAAACTCAGACAGAAACAAAATCTTATGTTAGGATTTCAAGGTTTGAAATGTTACTGCCATCGCCTTTCTTTGATTTTACTAATGATGAACTATTGCACAGAACTTAATTTTGAAGAAACCGCTGTAAGTATTGCTGATAGTTGATACTAGATCAACGAGTGCCTCAGTATTGTTGTAGGTTTAATTGATTGACTAGTCCAATCAATGTAGGGGTTTGAGGGTGTATTCCCCACTGTAGTGCACTGTTGTGGATTTAGGTGTTGAACTAATATAATTTAAATACTTGGTGCGCCATTTCTCCCTTAAGAATACACCCTTTTCTGGCAATACTACCGATTTCCCTAGGCATGAAGTCATAAATCCTCTTGTACTCCTAATATTTTCATGATGTTTAGGTAAAAAGCAAGAAACCATTATTTTTTAGGATCGAGATGTGACTCACTTGTGAGTCTCTGTTGTGTACAGATGTAGTGAATCCAATTCCGCTTTTATTGGAACTCAGGAGGTGTGCTTAGCCTTTTGGCTTGCAGGCATGTGCCCCCGTCACCTAGTGACTTCTAACCTACTTAACTTGCTCTGTCTTAGTCCATTTATTTTATTTTTTATTTTAAGATGGCTGCTATTGTTTACAGTTCGAGAAATGTTTTGATTTCCATTATCAGTGCCACTCTGTGAAGACGTCACTTTCAGCATCATAATCCAGTGACGTACGTAGGTATTCATGTCATGTCCCTTTCCCACTTACGTGTGACAGGAACATAATGTACACTTGTTGGGGATTGTTTACATAATCGCCTGCACAAGTCTGCCTCCTTATCAATTGTTTGGGAACATATCTTTGTCAGGAGTCCTACAAGATCTGTATAAAAAAAACTCACACAAACAAGGTTATCATAGGGATTCCTTCCAGATGCCATCTACGCTGCACATCACCTCACTGCAGGACTCAGCCTTCGTGTCACCACGGAGTCTGAACTAGAGACCTCATTCCAAGGTAACAAGGGTTGGTGGGCGTTTCTCATTGACATGGGACTGGCAGATTCAGTTTATCATACCTAGCTCTCATTAGGTTAGAGAGTAGGTTTTCTATGCTAGGGATTTTACATTTCATGTTTATTGCAAGATAGTGGGGGGTCTCTGTATTCACGACTCATCTTCACAGTTATGCTACTTTTATAGTTCATTATCCTAATCATTGCAGCTCATGCATTTTACTGTAGATTGCAGTCTTTTCAATAAACCTATTGAAAACTTTCCTGCATCTCCTTCATTGCCTGTGTGTGACTGAGACTTCTTGCTAACATGAGAAATGGTTAACTTCTGTTACACCAAGACTCCCCTGAGATGTCACAATCCAGAGTCCATGATTAAGGTTGCCAGAAATCACCTTTTACTGTTTGGATTTTGGGTGAGGTATTGCTTGTGAGTCGGGAGGGTTGGGCCGACAGTTGCAACTTGTTGTAGAAGTGACTCAGTTGCCTACAAATAAAAGTGCTGTCATCCCTAAACTAGCAGTCTTGCCTTGGAGCGAGAGTCAAACTGTGACACAGAAAAGGGCTTGTAGGCCCGCCTGTTACTGGTCAATTGTTGGCTTGCATGGCACTCTTTACAGACTTGTAATTCTACAGTGGAGGTCAAGCACCATTCCCATTCCCCTCTATGGAGCAGAGACCAAGCACTGATTGATTCAACTTAATCAATGCCCATCCTCTGCTTCCGATGTGATTGAAGTACTATTTTGTTCTTTTTAACTTCTAGTGACCTGCAAACAGAAGGTTTCTGACTGGCAAAAACGTGCCCAACAGGGCAAAAAAAATCTTAAAGTTTTTTCTATAGCTAACTTTCTTTTATTTTGCCAAGACCTCTATTCTCACTTTGCACTCATGTTTTCTTTTGTTTTTGCTCCTGGGCCCCATTCACAAAATATGACTCTTATCTTGTTCTAAATATTGCAAAACAACATTGTTTCTTTCTTGTGTGTAATTTCTGAAATGATGCTTTAACACAGAATGCGTGCAGTACACCCCAGTCCATCCCACCTCAATCCGTCCCACTACAATCCATGCCAATCCAGCTCATCACACCTCACACCAGCCCAAACCATTCACCCCAATCCAATCCATTCCACTCTAATCTGCACCACTCCAGTCTGCCTCACACCAATTCACCCCACTCCAATCCAAAACAATCTACCCCACTCAAATGTCCTCCCCTGCAGTCTGAAATAATAAACACCACTCCAGCCCCAATCTGCCCACTTTAACCCAAAACAATCTGCTCCAATCCAAAAAAATCTGCCCACTACAGTCTACTCCACTCCAATCCAAAATAATCTGCCCCACTCCATTCTGCCCCAATTCCACTGCAGTTTTCTGCACTCTAGTCCAAGTCAGTATGGGCCACTACAATCCAAAACAGTTTGCCCCACTCAAATCCTAAACAATCTGCCCCACTCCAAATCACCCACTCTAGTCTGCCCCACTTGAATCCAAATTATTCTGTCCCACTCAAATCCACCCCACTCTACTCTAAAGCAATCTGCCCCACACCAATACACCCCACTCTAATTCAAAACAATCTGTCCCACTCCAATAAACCCCACTCTAATTCAAAACAATCAACCTCACTCCAATACGCCTCACTCCAATCTAATCAACCCCTCTCCATCTCAATTCACCCCAATCCAATCCACCCAATTTCGATCCAATCTACCACACACTGACCCAATCCACCCTACTCCAATCCAGTCCACCCCTCCCCCATAAAATCTGCCCCACTCCAATTCACCCCACTCCAGTCTGCACCACTCCAATCCATAACAGTTTGCCCCACTCCAATCCATTTCAATTTGCCCCACTCCAGTCTGCCCCACTTTAGTCTGCTCCACTTTAATCTAAAACAATCTGCCCCATTCCAACCTGACTCAATCAAACCTTCCTCAATTCAATCCCAAACAACCCACCCCAGTCCAAAACAACCTGCCTCTCTCCAATTCGCCCCAGTCAAATACAGTCCACCTCACCCCAGTCCAATCCACCCCACTCCAATCCAATCCACCCCACTCCAATCTGATCCACCCTACTCCAACCCAGTCATTTCAGTTCCACCCCACTCCAATCCACCCCTATCCAATCAGTTCGACCACTACCTTATCCACCTCACTCCAATCCAATCTACCTGCACCACCCCAATCCGTCCCACACCAGTACAATGCACTTTAAACCACCCCATTCCATTCCACATTAATCCACCCTATTCCAGTCCAATCCACCCCAATCGATCCAATACACCCCTCTCCACTCCAATATAACCCACTCAGTCCAATCCACCCCACTCCAATCCTCCCAAATCCAGTCCAAACAACCCCAATCCACCCCACCCAACCCAATCCACCCCACCCAACCCAGTCCACCCCACTCAGTCCAGTCCACCCCACTCAGTTCAGTCCACCCCACTCAGTCCAGTCCACCTCACTCCAATCTGATCCACCCCAATCTGATCCACCCCAATCCGATCCACCCCTCTCTAATTCACCCCACACCAAACCAGTTCACCCCGCGCCAATCCAGTTCACCCCACTCCAAACCACCTTACTCCAACCTATCCCAATCCAACCTATCCCAATCCACCCCACGCCAATCCAGTTCATCCCACGCCAATCCAATCCAACCTACTCAATCTACCCACTCCAATCCGTCCCAATCCAACCCAACCCATACCAGTCCATTCTACCCTCTTTAGTCTATTCTACGCCATCCAATTTCAATCCACTCTAATCCACCCCACTCCAATCCAGCCTAATGCAATCCAGTCCAATCCACCCCGTCCCAATCCAATCCATCCAGCCTACCCCACTCCAAAAATCCCCTGCCAATCCAATTCACCCCACTTCACTCCACCTCACCCCAATCCAGTCCACCCCACCCCATTCCAGTTCATTCCACCCCACTCAATCCAGGTCACCCCACACCAATACAATCCATTCCACTCCATTCCTATCTACCTCACTCTAGCCCACTCCAATCCAGTGCATCCACTCCACCCCATTCCACTCCACCCCATTCCACTCCACCCCATTCCACTCCACCCCAATCCAGTCCACACCAGCCCTATCACTCCAATCCAAATCACCCACTCAAATCTAATCTAATCCACCCACTCGAAACCAACCTATTCCACCTCACCCCATTTTAATCCATCCCACTCCAGTCAGTACACCCCCACTCTACTCCAACGCACCCCACTATACTCCATTCAAATCCACCCCACTACCTCAATGCACTCCAACCCACTCCACCCTTTTCTACCCCACTCCACTCTAACACTTTCTGTCAATGAACCACTGAACTCTACGACACTCTACTCCGCCTACTATACGACACTGCAACAAATCCACTCTACAACACTATACTGCCCCACTTCACTCTGAACCTCCACGCCTCTAACTTTTAGCCATTTTGAACAGCAGCCACACCGGTATACAACATGGCAAAACACATTGCCAAAGCCAATAGCTCTTGTATAAGCGAGACCTATTGGCTTTGCCAATGCTTGTTTTTCTTCGGAATGCACTGCAGATATGTATTTGACTCAATTTCACCATGCACTATGTATGTTTGTCCCTCTTTCCTAGCTGAATGTCCATTAGGAGACTTGCTCCTGAAGGAAGTTTTAGCTAGCTCCTTCGTAGATTGGGTGGACATTGACTCTCGTCTAGGCTTACAGGATCTTTTAGTTGTTCTCCATCCACAGTGTGCTGGGACCACTTGCCTCGCCCTCTTATACTGTTCTCTCCTACTGCCTCCACTGTCTTTTCGTATTTTGACCCCCTACGTTCCAAGTGCTTCCCTTCTTTTGCTTTATAATTAGAGAAAGGAGGGACAGTCTTAGATACGGTTTCATGTGCCTCCTGACCTGTCCACCAAATGGTGACTTCTGAGAGGATGGGGGATGAAGTTGTTAAAACAGACATAGCTTCCCAGACGGGTTTTACAGTTGCAGGGTAAGGCGCAAGCCTTGTGCATAAATAGAGAGCTGACACTTTCACTTTATCCGTACACTGTGCTTGTAATTCTTGTTTCATTAGTGCCCATGCAAACTATTCATGCACCGTTCTTGTATGTATTATTGTTTCATTAGTGCCTATGCAAACTATTCATGCACGGTTCTTTGGTATTTTCTTTTTTCATCAGTTCCCTTGACACTCTCCATGCACTGTTCTTGTATATCTTGTTTCCTCAGTGTCCTGCACACTCTCCGTGCTCTGTTCTTGCATATTTTGTTGTTTTATCAGTGTCTGTGCACACTATGCATGCACTATTCTTGTTTATCTTGTTTTCTTGTTTCATCAGTGCCCTTGCACACTATCTATGCACTGTTCTTGTACATCTTGTTTAATGAGTGGCCTTGCACACCATCCGTGCACTGTTCTTGTATATCTTGTTTCCTCAGTGTCCTGCACACTCTCCGTGCTCTGTCCTTGCATATTTTGTTGTTTTATCAGTGTCTGTGCACACTATGCATGCACTATTCTTGTTTATCTTGTTTTCTTGTTTCATCAGTGCCCTTGCACACTATCTATCCACTGTTCTTGTACATCTTGTTTAATGAGTGGCCTTGCACACCATCCGTGCACTGTTCTTGTATATCTTGTTTCCTCAGTGTCCTGCACACTATCTGTGCTCTGTTCTTGTATATTTTGTTGTTTCATCAGTGTCTGTGCACACTATGCATGCACTATTCTTGTATATCTTGTTTCCTTGTTTCATCAGTGGCCTTGCACACTATCCGTGCACTGTTCTTGTATATCTTGTTGTTTTATGAGTGCCCTTGCACACTCTCCGTGCACTGTTCTTGTATATCTTGTTGTTTTATGTGTGCCCTTGCACACTATCTATGCACTGTTCTTGTACATCTTGTTTCATCAGTGCCCTTGCACACTATCCATGCACTGTTCTTGTACATCTTGTTTTCTCAGTGCCCATGCACACTATCTATGCACTGTTCTTGTATATCTTGTTTCATCAGTGCCCTTGCACACTATCACTGCACAATGTTCTTGTATATCTTGTTGTTTCACGAGTGCCCTTGCACACTATCTATGCACTGTTCTTGTACATCTTGTTGCTTCACGAGTGCCGTTGCACACTATCCATGCACTGTTCTTGTATATCTTGTTGTTTCACGAGTGCCCTTGCACACTATCCATGCACTGTTCTTGTATATCAGGTTGTTTTATGAGTGCCCATGCACACTATCCATGCACTGTTCTTGTATATCAGGTTGTTTTATGAGTGCCCTTGCACACTATCCGTGCACTGTTCTTGTATATCTTGTTGTTTTATATGTGCCCTTGCACACTATCTATGCACTGTTCTTGTACATCTTGTTTCATCAGTGCCCTTGCACACTATCCATGCACTGTTTTTGTACATCTTGTTTTCTCAGTGCCCATGCACACTATCTATGCACTGTTCTTGTATATCTTGTTTCATCAGTGCCCTTGCACACTATCACTGCACAATGTTCTGGCATATCTTGTTGTTTCACGAGTGCCCTTGCACACTATCTATGCACTGTTCTTGTACATCTTGTTGCTTCACGAGTGCCGTTGCACACTATCCATGCACTGTTCTTGTATATCTTGTTGTTTCACGAGTGCCCTTGCACACTATCCATGCACTGTTCTTGTATATCAGGTTGTTTTATGAGTGCCCATGCACACTATCCATGCACTGTTCTTGTATATCAGGTTGTTTTATGAGTGCCCTTGCACACTATCCGTGCACTGTTCTTGTATATCTTGTTGTTTTATATGTGCCCTTGCACACTATCTATGCACTGTTCTTGTACATCTTGTTTCATCAGTGCCCTTGCACACTATCCATGCACTGTTTTTGTACATCTTGTTTTCTCAGTGCCCATGTGTAATGAAATGCCTCCTTGGCGTGGTTGTCCCCTGACTTTTTGCCTTTGCTGATGCTATGTTTACAATTGAAAGTGTGCTGAGGCCTGCTAACCAGGCCCCAGCACCAGTGTTCTTTCCCTAACCTGTACTTTTGTATCCACAATTGGCAGACCCTGGCATCCAGATAAGTCCCTTGTAACTGGTACTTCTAGTACCAAGGGCCCTGATGCCAAGGAAGGTCTCTAAGGGCTGCAGCATGTCTTATGCCACCCTGGAGACCTCTCACTCAGCACAGACACACTGCTTGCCAGCTTGTGTTTGCTAGTGAGGACAAAACGAGTAAGTCGACATGGCACTCCCCTCAGGGTGCCATGCCAGCCTCTCACTGCCTATGCAGTATAGGTAAGACACCCCTCTAGCAGGCCTTACAGCCCTAAGGCAGGGTGCACTATACCATAGGTGAGGGTACCAGTGCATGAGCATGGTACCCCTACAGTGTCTAAACAAAACCTTAGACATTGTAAGTGCAGGGTAGCCATAAGAGTATATGGTCTGGGAGTGTGTCAAACACGAACTCCACAGCACCATAATGGCTACACTGAAAACTGGGAAGTTTGGTATCAAACTTCTCAGCACAATAAATGCACACTGATGCCAGTGTAGATTTTATTGCAAAATACACCCCAGAGGGCACCTTAGAGGTGCCCCCTGAAACTTAACCGACTGTCTGTGTAGGCTGACTAGTTCCAGCAGCCTGCCACACTAGAGACATGTTGCTGGCCCCATGGGGAGAGTGCCTTTGTCACTCTGAGGCCAGTAACAAAGCCTGCACTGGGTGGAGATGCTAACACCTCCCCCAGGCAGGAGCTGTAACACCTGGCGGTGAGCCTCAAAGGCTCACCCCTTTGTCACAGCCCAGCAGGGCACTCCGGCTTAGTGGAGTTGCCCGCCCCCTCCGGCCACGGCCCCCACTTTTGGCGGCAAGGCTGGAGGGAACAAAGAAAGCAACAAGGAGGAGTCACTGGCCAGTCAGGACAGCCCCTAAGGTGTCCTGAGCTGAGGTGACTCTAACTTTTAGAAATCCTCCATCTTGCAGATGGAGGATTCCCCCAATAGGGTTAGGATTGTGACCCCCTCCCCTTGGGAGGAGGCAGAAAGAGGGTGTACCCACCCTCAGGGCTAGTAGCCATTGGCTACTAACCCCCCAGACCTAAACACGCCCTTAAATTTAGTATTTAAGGGCTACCCTGAACCCTAGAAAATTAGATTCCTGCAACTACAAGAAGAAGGACTGCCTAGCTGAAAACCCCTGCAGAGCAAGACCAGAAGACGACAACTGCCTTGGCTCCAGAAACTCACCGGCCTGTCTCCTGCCTTCCAAAGAACTCTGCTCCAGCGACGCCTCCCAAGGGACCAGCGACCTCTGAATCCTCTGAGGACTGCCCTGCTTCGAAAAAGACCAGAAACTCCCGAGGACAGCGGATCTGCTCCAAAAAGACTGCAACTTTGTTTCCAGAAGCAGCTTTAAAGAACCCTGCAACTCCCCGCAAGAAGCGTGAGACTTGCAACACTGCACCCGGCGACCCCGACTCGGCTGGTGGAGAACCAACACCTCAGGGAGGACCCCCGGACTACTCCCCGACTGTGAGTACCAAAACCTGTCCCCCCTGACCCCCCACAGCGCCGCCTGCAGAGGGAATCCCGAGGCTTCCCCTGACCGCGACTCTCTGAAACCTAAGTCCCGACGCCTGGAAAAGACCCTGCACCCGCAGCCCCCAGGACCTGAAGGACCGGACTTTCACTGGAGAAGTGACCCCCAGGAGTCCCTCTCCCTTGCCCAAGTGGAGGTTTCCCCGAGGAAGCCCCCCTTGCCTGCCTGCAGCGCTGAAGAGATCCGTTGATCTCTCATAGACTAACATTGCAAACCCGACGCTTGTTTCTACACTGCACCCGGCCGCCCCCGCGCTGCTGAGGGTGAAATTTCTGTGTGGGCTTTTGTCCCCCCCGGTGCCCTACAAAACCCCCCTGGTCTGCCCTCCGAAGACGCGGGTACTTACCTGCAAGCAGACCGGAACCGGGGCACCCCCTTCTCTCCATTCTAGCCTATGCGTTTTGGGCACCACTTTGAACTCTGCACCTGACCGGCCCTGAGCTGCTGGTGTGGTGACTTTGGGGTTGCTCTGAACCCCCAACGGTGGGCTACCTTGGACCAAGAACTGAACCCTGTAAGTGTCTTACTTACCTGGTAAAACTAACAAAAACTTACCTCCCCCAGGAACTGTGAAAATTGCACTAAGTGTCCACTTTTAAAGTAGCTATTTGTGAATAACTTGAAAAGTATACATGCAATTGAAATGATTCAAAGTTCCTAATGTACTTACCTGCAATACCTTTCAAACAAGATATTACATGTTAAATTTGAACCTGTGGTTCTTAAAATAAACTAAGAAAAGATATGTTCGATGGCATCTGTCGCTGTAGATACGCATGTTCTGCAATAGCTCGCCATCTGGTGTTGGGCCGGAGTGTTACAAGTTGTTTTTCTTCGAAGAAGTCTTTCGAGTCACGGGACCGAGTGACTCCTCCTTTTGTCTCCATTGCGCATGGGCGTCGACTCCATCTTCGATTGTTTTTTTTCCGCCATCGGGTTCGGACGTGTTCCTGTCGCTCCGAGTTTCGGAACGGAAAATTAGCTAATTTCGGAAGATTTTCGTCGGTATTGTTGCGTTCGGGATCGGCGTACTTAGATTCCACACCGCATCGAAGATCGAAGAGCTCCGGTGCCCTTCGGGGTAGTTTTTCGATCCTCCGTCGGGGCCTGGTCGGCCCGACCGCGTGCTGAAGAACGCCGATGGAACGGACCCCGTTCCGCTTCTGCCCCAAATGCCACAATAAATACCCCTACACAGACCAACATTTGGTCTGCAACCTGTGCCTGTCACCTGAGCACAGCGAAGACACCTGCGAGGCCTGTCGTGCGTTCCGGTCCCGAAAAACACTCCGAGACCGTCGAGCCAGAAGACTTCAAATGGCGTCCGCACCGACAGCCCAACGGGAGTTCGAGGAACAGGAAGAAGAAGGTACCTTCTCGATCCAAGACTCAGACTCCGAAGGATTCGACGATACACAAACCGTGAGTAAGACGTCGAAAACCACACAAAGAAACATTTACAAGGCCCAGGGGACGCCACTGCCAACAGGCCATGGCTCAACCCATAAATTCGGTGACCGACCGTCGGCACCGAAAAAGGCCCAAACAGTGCCGAGATCGTCCGACTCCGGTCGAGACACCGGCACGCAGCCTTCTCGGGACCGAGAAAGTGCTGGAGACAAGCCTCGACACCGAGATGCCGCTGTGGACACGGCTCGCCGCCGAGACAGCGGCACCGAAACAGATCGACGCCGAGAGGTTTCGGCCCCGAAAAGGAAAAAAGTCACCTCGGAGCCGAAAAAACACGCAGACAAAGTTTCGACGCCGAAAAAAACTGCAAGCGACCCAGCTTCAGGCTCTTATACAGAAGAGCACCCGCTAACCTCCCAAATGCAAAAGCATAGGTTTGAGGAAGAGCTACAAGCAACTGATGTGGACCATACGCAAAAGCGTATCTTCATTCAGCAGGGGACAGGAAAAATAAGCACCCTTCCCCCCATTAGGAGAAAGAGAAGGTTGGAGTTCCAGACGGAACAAGCACCACAACCAAAAGTGGTGAAAAGAGTTACACCACCACCCTCTCCTCCGCCCGTGATTAACGTTTCACCAGCACAAACTCCATCTCACTCCCCAGCTCACACCACCATGAGCCAGGGTGACCAAGATCAGGACGCATGGGACCTATACGACGCCCCAGTGTCAGATAACAGCCCGGAGGCATACCCTACAAAGCCATCTCCACCAGAAGACAGCACCGCGTACTCTCAGGTGGTGGCTAGAGCAGCACAATTTCATAACGTAAGCCTCCACTCAGAACAGGTCGAGGATGATTTCCTGTTCAACACACTCTCCTCCACACACAGCTCCTACCAAAGCCTGCCTATGCTCCCTGGTATGCTCCGGCACGCAAAAGACATATTTAAGGAGCCGGTCAAAAGTAGGGCAATCACACCAAGGGTGGAAAAAAAGTATAAGCCGCCTCCTACGGACCCGGTTTTCATCACTACACAGCTGCCACCAGACTCTGTTGTTGTAGGAGCAGCTAGGAAAAGGGCCAACTCTCACACATCTGGAGATGCACCACCCCCAGATAAAGAAAGCCGCAAGTTCGATGCAGCTGGTAAGAGAGTCGCAGCACAAGCTGCAAACCAGTGGCGCATCGCGAACTCCCAGGCACTACTTGCGCGCTATGACAGAGCCCACTGGGACGAGATGCAACATCTCATTGAACATCTGCCCAAGGACTTCCAAAATAGGGCAAAACAAGTGGTTGAGGAGGGACAGACCATCTCCAACAACCAGATACGTTCCTCCATGGACGCTGCAGATACAGCTGCACGGACAATTAATACATCTGTAACTATCAGAAGGCATGCATGGCTCCGAACGTCTGGATTTAAACCAGAGATTCAACAAGCAGTTCTCAATATGCCTTTTAATGAAAAAGAACTGTTCGGTCCAGAAGTGGACACAGCGATTGAGAAACTCAAAAAAGATACGGACACTGCCAAAGCCATGGGCGCACTCTACTCCCCGCAGAGCAGAGGGAATTACAGCACATTCCGTAAAACGCCCTTTCGAGGGGGGTTTCGGGGTCAAAGCACACAAGCCAGCACCTCACAGGCAACACCGTCCACTTACCAGGGACAGTATAGAGGAGGTTTTCGGGGACAATATAGAGGAGGGCAATTCCCTAGAAATAGAGGGAGATTTCAAAGCCCCAAAACCCCTACTACTAAACAATGACTCACATGTCACTCACCCCCTCCACACAACACCAGTGGGGGGAAGAATAGGTCATTATTACAAAGCATGGGAGGAAATCACTACAGACACTTGGGTTCTAGCAATTATCCAACATGGTTATTGCATAGAATTTCTACAATTCCCTCCAAACATACCACCAAAAGCACAAAATTTAACAACACACCATTCCAATCTCCTGGAGATAGAAGTGCAGGCACTATTGCAAAAGAATGCAATCGAATTAGTGCCAAACACACAAATAAACACAGGAGTTTACTCACTGTACTTTCTGATACCAAAGAAGGACAAAACGCTGAGACCAATCCTAGACCTCAGAGTAGTGAACACTTTCATCAAATCAGACCACTTCCACATGGTCACACTACAAGAAGTATTGCCATTGCTAAAACTACACGACTACATGGCAACTTTAGACCTCAAGGATGCTTATTTCCATATACCAATACACCCATCGCACAGGAAATACCTAAGGTTTGTATTCAAAGGAATACATTACCAATTCAAGGTACTGCCTTTCGGATTAACAACCGCACCAAGAGTCTTTACCAAATGTCTAGCGGTAGTCGCTGCACACATAAGAAGGCAGCAAATACATGTGTTCCCATATTTGGACGACTGGCTAATCAAGGCCCATTCGTTCATACAGTGCTCAAATCACACAAATCACATCATACAAACCCTCTTCAAACTCGGGTTCACCGTCAATTTCACAAAATCCAAAATTCTGCCACGCAAGGTACAACAATACCTGGGAGCCATAATAGACACATCAAAGGGAGTAGCCACTCCAAGTCCACAAAGAATTCAAAATTTCAACACCATCATACAACGCATGTATCCAACACAAAAGATACAGGCAAAGATGGTATTACAACTCCTAGGCATGATGTCATCATGCATAGCCATTGTCCCAAACGCAAGCCTGCACATGAGGCCCTTACAACAATGCCTAGCATCACAGTGGTCTCAAGCACAGGGTCACCTTCTAGATCTGGTGTTAATAGACCGCCAAACTTACCACTCGCTTCTGTGGTGGAACAACATAAATTTAAACAAGGGGCGGCCTTTCCAAGACCCAGTGCCACAATACGTAATAACAACAGATGCTTCCATGACAGGGTGGGGAGCACACCTCGATCAACACAGCATACAAGGACAATGGAACGTACACCAAACAAAACTGCATATCAATCACCTAGAACTTCTAGCAGTTTTTCAAGCACTAAAAGCTTTCCAACCAATAATAGTTCACAAATACATTCTCGTCAAAACAGACAACATGACAACAATGTATTATCTAAACAAGCAGGGAGGGACGCACTCCACGCAGTTAAGCCTGCTAGCACAAAAAATTTGGCATTGGGCAATTCACAACCAAATTCGCCTAATTGCACAGTTTATACCAGGGATACAAAATCAACTCGCAGACAATCTCTCTCGAGATCACCAACAGGTCCACGAATGGGAAATTCACCCCCAAATTCTGAACACTTATTTCAAACTCTGGGGAACACCTCAGATAGACTTGTTTGCGACAAGGGAGAACGCAAAATGCCAAAACTTCGCATCCAGGTACCCACACAAACAATCCCAAGGCAATGCCCTATGGATGAACTGGTCAGGGATATTTGCTTACGCTTTTCCTCATCTCCCTCTCCTTCCTTACCTGGTAAACAAACTCAGTCAAAGCAAACTCAAACTCATATTGATAGCACCAACTTGGGCAAGGCAACCCTGGTACACAACGCTGCTAGACCTATCAGTGGTACCCTGCATCAAATTGCCCAACAGGCCAGATCTGTTAACACAGCACAACCAAAAGATCAGACACCCAGATCCAGCATCGCTGAATCTAGCAATCTGGCTCCTGAAATCCTAGAATTCGGGCACTTACAACTTACCCAAGAATGTATGGAAGTCATAAAACAAGCAAGAAGGCCATCCACCAGGCACTGATATGCAAGTAAATGGAAGAGGTTTGTTTGCTACTGCCATATTAATCAAATACAACCATTACACACAACTCCAGAACATGTAGTGGGTTACTTGCTTCACTTACAAAAATCTAACCTAGCTTTCTCTTCCATTAAGATTCACCTTGCAGCAATATCTGCATACCTGCAGACTACCTATTCAACTTCCCTATATAGAATACCAGTCATTAAAGCATTCATGGAGGGCCTTAGGAGAATTATACCACCAAGAACACTACCTGTTCCTTCATGGAACCTAAATGTTGTCCTAACTAGACTTATGGGTCCACCTTTTGAACCCATGCACTCCTGCGATATACAGTTCCTAACCTGGAAGGTGGCATTTCTCATCGCCATTACTTCCCTGAGAAGAGTAAGCGAGATTCAGGCGTTTACTATACAGGAACCTTTTATACAACTACACAAAAATAAAGTCGTCCTAAGGACCAATCCTAAATTTTTGCCAAAGGTTATTTCACCGTTCCATCTAAATCAAACAGTGGAACTTCCAGTGTTCTTTCCACAGCCAGATACCGTAGCTGAAAGGGCACTACATACATTAGATGTCAAAAGAGCATTAATGTATTACATTGACAGAACAAAGAACATCAGAAAGACTAAACAACTCTTTATTGCATTTCAAAAACCTCATGCAGGAAACCCAATTTCAAAACAAGGTATAGCCAGATGGATAGTTAAATGCATCCAAATCTGCTACCTTAAAGCTAAACGACAGCTGCCCATTACACCAAGGGCACACTCAACCAGAAAGAAAGGTGCTACCATGGCCTTTCTAGGAAACATCCCAATGCAAGAAATATGTAAGGCAGCCACATGGTCTACGCCTCACACATTCACCAAGCACTACTGTGTAGACGTGTTATCCGCACAACAAGCCACAGTAGGTCAAGCCGTATTAAGGACATTATTTCAAACTACTTCCACTCCTACAGGCTGATCCACCGCTTTTGGGGAAATAACTGCTTACTAGTCTATGCAGAACATGCGTATCTACAGCGACAGATGCCATCGAACTGAAAATGTCACTTACCCAGTGTACATCTGTTCGTGGCATCAGTCGCAGTAGATTCGCATGTGCCCACCCGCCTCCCCGGGAGCCTGTAGCAGTTTGGAAGTTACCTTCAATTATTTATATATGTATCATCTCAACCTTAAATAGGTGCATACTTAGTCACTCCATTGCATGGGCACTATTACTACAATTCAACTCCTACCTCACCCTCTGCGGGGAAAAACAATCGAAGATGGAGTCGACGCCCATGCGCAATGGAGACAAAAGGAGGAGTCACTCGGTCCCGTGACTCGAAAGACTTCTTCGAAGAAAAACAACTTGTAACACTCCGGCCCAACACCAGATGGCGAGCTATTGCAGAACATGCGAATCTACTGCGACTGATGCCACGAACAGATGTACACTGGGTAAGTGACATTTTCATTTTCTATCACAAAACCTATTGGCTGGATTTGTCTCTGAGTGTGTGTACCTCATTTATTGTCTATGTGTATGTACAACAAATGCTTAACACTACTCCTTGGATAAGCCTACTGCTCGACCACACTACCACAAAATAGAGCATTAGTATTATCTCTTTTTACCACTATTTTACCTCTAAGGGGAACCCTTGGACTCTGTGCATGCTATTCCTTACTTTGAAATAGCACATACAGAGCCAACTTCCTACATTGGTGGATCAGCGGTGGGGTACAAGACTTTGCATTTGCTGGACTACTCAGCCAATACCTGATCACACGACAAATTCCAAAATTGTCATTAGAAATTGATTTTTGCAATTTGAAAAGTTTTCTAAATTCTTAAAAGACCTGCTAGGGCCTTGTGTTAGATCCTGGTTAGCACTTCTTTTAGAGTTTAAAAGTTTGTAAAAGTTTGAATTAGATTCTAGAACCAGTTGTAGATTCTTAAAAAGTATTCCAACTTTTAGAAGCAAAATGTCTAGCACAGATGTGACTGTGGTGGAACTCGACACCACACCTTACCTCCATCTTAAGATGAGGGAGCTAAGGTCACTCTGTAAAATAAAGAAAATAACAATGGGCCCCAAACCTACCAAAATACAGCTCCAGGAGCTTTTGGCAGAGTTTGAAAAGGCCAACCCCTCTGAGGGTGGCAACTCAGAGGAAGAGGATAGTGACTTGGAGGAAAATTTCCCCCTACCAGTCCTATCTAGGGAGAACAGGGTCTCTCAAACCCTGACTCCAAAAATAATAGTCAGAGATGCTGGTTCCCTCACAGGAGAGACCAACACCTCTGAAATCACTGAGGATAACTCCAGTGAAGAGGACATCCAGTTAGCCAGGATGGCCAAAAGATTGGCTTTGGAAAGACAGATCCTAGCCATAGAGAGGGAAAGACAAGAGATGGGCCTAGGACCCATCAATGGTGGCAGCAACATAAATAGGGTCAGAGATTCTCCTGACATGTTGAAAATCCCAAAAGGGATTGTAACTAAATATGAAGATGGTGATGACATCACCAAATGGTTCACAGCTTTTGAGAGGGCTTGTATAACCAGAAAAGTGAACAAATCTCACTGGGGTGCTCTCCTTTGGGAAATGTTCACAGGAAAGTGTAGGGATAGACTCCTCACACTCTCTGGACAAGATGCAGAATCTTATGACCTCATGAAGGGTACCCTGATTGAGGGCTTTGGATTCTCCACTGAGGAGTATAGGATTAGATTCAGGGGGGCTCAAAAATCCTCGAGCCAGACCTGGGTTGACTTTGTAGACTACTCAGTAAAAACACTAGATGGTTGGATTCAAGGCAGTGGTGTAAGTAATTATGATGGGCTGTACAATTTATTTGTGAAAGAACACCTGTTAAGTAATTGTTTCAATGATAAACTGCATCAGCATCTGGTAGACCTAGGACCAATTTCTCCCCAAGAATTGGGAAAGAAGGCGGACCATTGGGTCAAGACTAGGGTGTCCAAAACTTCCACAGGGGGTGACCAAAAGAAAGGGGTCACAAAACCTCCCCAGGGGAAAGGTGGTGAGACAGCCAAAAATAAAAATAGTCAAGAGTCTTCTAAAGGCCCCCAAAAACCTGCACAGGAAGGTGGGCCCAGAGCCTCTTCACAAAACAATCCTGGGTACAAGGGTAAAAACTTTGATCCCAAAAAGGCCTGGTGTCGAAACTGTAGTCAGTCTGGACACCAAACTGGAGACAAGGCCTGTCCCAAGAAAAGTTCCACTCCAAACTCCAATCCAGGTAACACTGGAATGGCTAGTCTCCAAGTGGGATCAACAGTGTGCCCAGAGCAAATCAGGGTCCACACTGAAGCTACTCTAGTCTCTGAGGGTGGGGTGGATTTAGCCACACTAGCTGCCTGGCCTCCTAACATGCAAAAATACAGGCAGCAGCTCTTTATTAATGGGACAAGTGTAGAGGGCCTGAGGGATACAGGTGCCAGTGTCACCATGGTGACAGAGAAACTGGTTTCCCCTGGCCAATACCTGACTGGAAAAACGTATACAGTCACCAATGCTGACAATCAAACTAAAGCACATCCCATGGCAATGGTAACTTTAGAGTGGGGAGGGGTCAATGGCCTGAAACAGGTGGTGGTCTCCTCAAACATCCCAGTAGACTGTCTGCTTGGAAATGACCTGGAGTCCTCAGCATGGGCTGAGGTAGAACTAAAAACCCATGCAGCCATGCTGGGTATCCCTGAACTGGTGTGTGTAAAAACAAGAGCACAATGCAAGGCACAGGGTGAAAAAGTAGAGCTGGAGTCTGGAAAAATGGCCCAGCCTACCAAGAGAAAAGGAAAGTCAGTTGGGAAACCAACTGCAACACAGTCAGAAAAAGGGAACCTCTCTTCTCAGGAAGAAGTTCTGCCCTCTGAGGGAACTGGGCCTTTGGAGCTTGAACCTTATCAGGTTGAACTCTTAGGCCCAGGGGGACCCTCAAGGGAGGAGCTGTGTAAGGGACAAGAAACCTGTCCCTCTCTTGAAGGCCTTAGGCAGCAAGCTGCTGAAGAGTCCAAGGGCAAGAAAAATGGAACACATAGGGTCTATTGGGAAGATGGACTCCTGTACACTGAGGCCAGAGACCCCAAACCTGGTGCCACTAGGAGAGTGGTAGTGCCTCAGTCGTTCAGAGAGTTTATTCTGACCTTAGCCCATGATATTCCCCTTGCTGGGCATTTGGGACAAACCAAGACGTGGGAGAGGTTAGTCAACCACTTCTACTGGCCCAATATGTCCCAGAAGGTTAAGGAGTTTTGCCTCTCCTGCCCCACCTGTCAATCCAGTGGTAAGACAGGTGGGCACCCAAAGGCCCCCCTCATTCCACTTCCAGTGGTGGGGGTCCCCTTTGAAAGAGTGGGTGTGGACATAGTTGGTCCACTGGAACCTCCCACAGCCTCAGGAAATATGTACATCCTAGTAGTAGTGGATCATGCTACTAGGTATCCTGAAGCTATTCCCCTTAGGTCGACTACTGCCCCTGCAGTAGCCAAGGCCCTCATTGGTATCTTTACCAGAGTGGGTTTCCCTAAGGAGGTGGTGTCTGACAGAGGTACCAACTTCATGTCAGCATACCTAAAACACATGTGGAATGAGTGTGGAGTGACTTACAAATTCACTACACCATACCATCCACAAACTAATGGCTTAGTTGAGAGATTCAACAAGACATTAAAAGGCATGATCATGGGGCTCCCAGAAAAACTCAAAAGGAGATGGGATGTCCTCTTGCCATGTCTGCTTTTTGCTTACAGAGAGGTGCCACAGAAGGGAGTAGGATTCTCACCCTTTGAACTTCTGTTTGGCCACCCTGTAAGGGGACCACTTGCTCTTGTTAAAGAAGGCTGGGAGAGACCTCTTCATGAGCCTAAACAAGACATAGTGGACTATGTACTTGGCCTTCGCTCTAGAATGGCAGAGTACATGGAAAAGGCAACCAAAAACCTTGAGGCCAGCCAACAGCTCCAGAAGTTTTGGTATGACCAAAAGGCTGCACTGGTTGAGTTCCAACCAGGGCAGAAAGTCTGGGTTCTGGAGCCTGTGGCTCCCAGGGCACTCCAGGACAAATGGAGTGGCCCTTACCCAGTGCTAGAAAGGAAGAGTCAGGTCACCTACCTGGTGGACCTGGGCACAAGCAGGAGCCCCAAGAGGGTGATCCATGTGAACCGCCTTAAGCTCTTCCATGACAGGGCTGATGTGAATCTGTTGATGGTAACAGATGAGGATCAGGAGGCAGAGAGTGAACCTCTCCCTGATCTTCTGTCATCAGACTCAAAAGATGGCACAGTAGATGGAGTGATCTACTCAGACACCCTCTCTGGCCAACAGCAAGCTGATTGTAGGCGAGTCCTACAACAGTTTCCTGAACTCTTCTCCTTAACCCCTGGTCAGACACACCTGTGTACCCATGATGTGGACACAGGAGACAGCATGTCCACAAGATGCTGGAATTGGGAGTAATTGAGCGCTCTGACAGCCCCTGGGCTAGCCCAGTGGTCTTAGTCCCCAAACCTCATACCAAAGATGGAAAGAAAGAGATGAGGTTTTGTGTGGATTACAGAGGGCTCAATTCTGTCACCAAGACAGATGCTCATCCAATTCCTAGAGCTGATGAGCTCATAGATAAATTCATAGATAAATTAGGTGCTGCCAAATTCTTAAGTACCTTTGACTTGACAGCAGGGTACTGGCAAATAAAAATGGCACCTGGAGCAAAAGAGAAAACAGCATTCTCCACACCTGATGGGCATTATCAGTTTACTGTTATGCCCTTTGGTTTAAAGAATGCCCCTGCCACCTTCCAAAGGTTGGTGAATCAAGTCCTTGCTGGCTTGGAGTCCTTTAGCACAGCTTATCTTGATGATATTGCTGTCTTTAGCTCCACCTGGCAGGATCACCTGGTCCACCTGAAGAAGGTTTTGAAGGCTCTGCAATCTGCAGGCCTCTCTATCAAGGCATCCAAATGCCAGATAGGGCAGGGAACTGTGGTTTACTTGGGCCACCTTGTAGGTGGAGGCCAAGTTCAGCCACTCCAACCCAAGATCCAGACTATTCTGGACTGGGTAGCTCCAAAAACCCAGACTCAAGTCAGGGCATTCCTTGGCTTGACTGGGTATTACAGGAGGTTTGTGAAGGGATATGGATCCATTGTGACAGCCCTCACTGAACTCACCTCCAAGAAAATGCCCAAGAAAGTGAACTGGACTGTGGAATGCCAACAGGCCTTTGACACCCTGAAACAAGCAATGTGCTCAGCACCAGTTCTAAAAGCTCCAGATTATTCTAAGCAGTTCATTGTGCAGACAGATGCCTCTGAACATGGGATAGGGGCAGTTTTGTCCCAAACACATGATGATGGCCTTGACCAGCCTGTTGCTTTCATTAGCAGGAGGTTACTCCCCAGGGAGCAGCGTTGGAGTGCCATTGAGAGGGAGGCCTTTGCTGTGGTTTGGTCCCTGAAGAAGCTGAGACCATACCTCTTTGGGACTCACTTCCTAGTTCAAACTGACCACAGACCTCTCAAATGGCTGATGCAAATGAAAGGTGAAAATCCTAAACTGTTGAGGTGGTCCATCTCCCTACAGGGAATGGACTTTATAGTGGAACACAGACCTGGGACTGCCCATGCCAATGCAGATGGCCTTTCCAGGTTCTTCCACTTAGAAAATGAAGACTCTCTTGGGAAAGGTTAGTCTCATCCTCTTTCGTTTGGGGGGGGTTGTGTAAGGAAATGCCTCCTTGGCATGGTTGCCCCCTGACTTTTTGCCTTTGCTGATGCTATGTTTACAATTGAAAGTGTGCTGAGGCCTGCTAACCAGGCCCCAGCACCAGTGTTCTTTCCCTAACCTGTACTTTTGTATCCACAATTGGCAGACCCTGGCATCCAGATAAGTCCCTTGTAACTGGTACTTCTAGTACCAAGGGCCCTGATGCCAAGGAAGGTCTCTAAGGGCTGCAGCATGTCTTATGCCACCCTGGAGACCTCTCACTCAGCACAGACACACTGCTTGCCAGCTTGTGTGTGCTAGTGAGGACAAAACGAGTAAGTCGACATGGCACTCCCCTCAGGGTGCCATGCCAGCCTCTCACTGCCTATGCAGTATAGGTAAGACACCCCTCTAGCAGGCCTTACAGCCCTAAGGCAGGGTGCACTATACCATAGGTGAGGGTACCAGTGCATGAGCATGGTACCCCTACAGTGTCTAAACAAAACCTTAGACATTGTAAGTGCAGGGTAGCCATAAGAGTATATGGTCTGGGAGTGTGTCAAACACGAACTCCACAGCACCATAATGGCTACACTGAAAACTGGGAAGTTTGGTATCAAACTTCTCAGCACAATAAATGCACACTGATGCCAGTGTACATTTTATTGCAAAATACACCCCAGAGGGCACCTTAGAGGTGCCCCCTGAAACTTAACCGACTGTCTGTGTAGGCTGACTAGTTCCAGCAGCCTGCCACACTAGAGACATGTTGCTGGCCCCATGGGGAGAGTGCCTTTGTCACTCTGAGGCCAGTAACAAAGCCTGCACTGGGTGGAGATGCTAACACCTCCCCCAGGCAGGAGCTGTAACACCTGGCGGTGAGCCTCAAAGGCTCACCCCTTTGTCACAGCCCAGCAGGGCACTCCGGCTTAGTGGAGTTGCCCGCCCCCTCCGGCCACGGCCCCCACTTTTGGCGGCAAGGCTGGAGGGAACAAAGAAAGCAACAAGGAGGAGTCACTGGCCAGTCAGGACAGCCCCTAAGGTGTCCTGAGCTGAGGTGACTCTAACTTTTAGAAATCCTCCATCTTGCAGATGGAGGATTCCCCCAATAGGGTTAGGATTGTGACCCCCTCCCCTTGGGAGGAGGCACAAAGAGGGTGTACCCACCCTCAGGGCTAGTAGCCATTGGCTACTAACCCCCCAGACCTAAACACGCCCTTAAATTTAGTATTTAAGGGCTACCCTGAACCCTAGAAAATTAGATTCCTGCAACTACAAGAAGAAGGACTGCCTAGCTGAAAACCCCTGCAGAGGAAGACCAGAAGACGACAACTGCCTTGGCTCCAGAAACTCACCGGCCTGTCTCCTGCCTTCCAAAGAACTCTGCTCCAGCGACGCCTCCCAAGGGACCAGCGACCTCTGAATCCTCTGAGGACTGCCCTGCTTCGAAAAAGACAAGAAACTCCCGAGGACAGCGGATCTGCTCCAAAAAGACTGCAACTTTGTTTCCAGAAGCAGCTTTAAAGAACCCTGCAACTCCCCCCAAGAAGCGTGAGACTTGCAACACTGCACCCGGCGACCCCGACTCGGCTGGTGGAGAACCAACACCTCAGGGAGGACCCCCGGACTACTCCCCGACTGTGAGTACCAAAACCTGTCCCCCCTGAGCCCCCACAGCGCCGCCTGCAGAGGGAATCCCGAGGCTTCCCCTGACCGCGACTCTCTGAAACCTAAGTCCCGACGCCTGGAAAAGACCCTGCACCCGCAGCCCCCAGGACCTGAAGGACCGGACTTTCACTGGAGAAGTGACCCCCAGGAGTCCCTCTCCCTTGCCCAAGTGGAGGTTTCCCCGAGGAAGCCCCCCTTGCCTGCCTGCAGCGCTGAAGAGATCCGTTGATCTCTCATAGACTAACATTGCAAACCCGACGCTTGTTTCTACACTGCACCCGGCCGCCCCCGCGCTGCTGAGGGTGAAATTTCTGTGTGGGCTTGTGTCCCCCCCGGTGCCCTACAAAACCCCCCTGGTCTGCCCTCCGAAGACGCGGGTACTTACCTGCAAGCAGACCGGAACCGGGGCACCCCCTTCTCTCCATTCTAGCCTATGCGTTTTGGGCACCACTTTGAACTCTGCACCTGACCGGCCCTGAGCTGCTGGTGTGGTGACTTTGGGGTTGCTCTGAACCCCCAACGGTGGGCTACCTTGGACCAAGAACTGAACCCTGTAAGTGTCTTACTTACCTGGTAAAACTAACAAAAACTTACCTCCCCCAGGAACTGTGAAAATTGCACTAAGTGTCCACTTTTAAAGTAGCTATTTGTGAATAACTTGAAAAGTATACATGCAATTGAAATGATTCAAAGTTCCTAATGTACTTACCTGCAATACCTTTCAAACAAGATATTACATGTTAAATTTGAACCTGTGGTTCTTAAAATAAACTAAGAAAAGATATTTTTCTATCACAAAACCTATTGGCTGGATTTGTCTCTGAGTGTGTGTACCTCATTTATTGTCTATGTGTATGTACAACAAATGCTTAACACTACTCCTTGGATAAGCCTACTGCTCGACCACACTACCACAAAATAGAGCATTAGTATTATCTCTTTTTACCACTATTTTACCTCTAAGGGGAACCCTTGGACTCTGTGCATGCTATTCCTTACTTTGAAATAGCACATACAGAGCCCACTTCCTACACCATGCACACTATCTATGCACTGTTCTTGTATATCTTGTTTCATCAGTGCCCTTGCACACTATCACTGCACAATGTTCTGGCATATCTTGTTGTTTCACGAGTGCCCTTGCACACTATCTATGCACTGTTCTTGTACATCTTGTTGCTTCACGAGTGCCGTTGCACACTATCCATGCACTGTTCTTGTATATCTTGTTGCTTCACGAGTGCCCTTGCACACTATCCATGCACTGTTCTTGTATATCAGGTTGTTTTATGAGTGCCCTTGCACACTATCCATGCACTGTTCTTGTATATCTTGTTTCATCAGTGCCCTTGCACACTATCCATGCACTGTTCTTGTATATCATGTTTCATCAGTGCCCTTGCACACTATCCATGCACTTCTTGTATACCTTGTTTCCTCAGTGCCCTTGCACACTATCCATGCACTGTTCTTGTACATCTTGTTTCCTCAGTGCCCTTGCACACTATCCGTGCACTGTTCTTGTATATCTTGTTTCCTCAGTGCCCTTGCACACTATCCGTGCACTGTTCTTGTATATCTTGTTGTTTCACGAGTGCCCTTGCACAGTGTCTATGCACTGTTCTTGTATATCTTGTTTCATCAGTGCCCTTGCACACTATCCATGCACTGTTCTTGTATATCTTGTTGTTTCACGAGTGCCCTTGCACAGTGTCTATGCACTGTTCTTGTATATCTTGTTTCATCAGTGCCCTTGCATACTATCACTGCACAATGTTCTTGTATATCTTGTTGTTTCACGAGTGCCCTTGCACACTATCTATGCACTGTTCTTGTACATCTTGTTGCTTCACGAGTGCCGTTGCACACTATCCATGCACTGTTCTTGTATATCTTGTTGTTTCACGAGTGCCCTTGCACACTATCCATGCACTGTTCTTGTATATCAGGTTGGTTTATATGTGCCCTTGCACACTATCTATGCACTGTTCTTGTACATCTTGTTTCATCAGTGCCCTTGCACACTATCCATGCACTGTTCTTGTACATCTTGTTTTCTCAATGCCCATGCACACTATCTATGCACTGTTCTTGTATATCTTGTTTCATCAGTGCCCTTGCACACTATCACTGCACAATGTTCTGGCATATCTTGTTGTTTCACGAGTGCCCTTGCACACTATCTATGCACTGTTCTTGTACATCTTGTTGCTTCACGAGTGCCGTTGCACACTATCCATGCACTGTTCTTGTATATCTTGTTGCTTCACGAGTGCCCTTGCACACTATCCATGCACTGTTCTTGTATATCAGGTTGTTTTATGAGTGCCCTTGCACACTATCCATGCACTGTTCTTGTATATCATGTTTCATCAGTGCCCTTGCACACTATCCATGCACTTCTTGTATACCTTGTTTCCTCAGTGCCCTTGCACACTATCCATGCACTGTTCTTGTACATCTTGTTTCCTCAGTGCCCTTGCACACTATCCGTGCACTGTTCTTGTATATCTTGTTTCCTCAGTGCCCTTGCACACTATCCGTGCACTGTTCTTGTATATCTTCTTTCCTCAGTGCCCTTGCACATTATCCATGCACTGTTCTTGTATATCTTGTTGTTTCACGAGTGCCCTTGCACACTATCCATGCACTGTTCTTGTATATCTTGTTTCTTCAGTGCCCTTGCACACTATCCATGCACAATGTTCTTGTATATCTTGTTTCCTCAGTGCCCTTGCACACTATCCATGCACAATGTTCTTTTATATCTTGTTTTATGAGTGCCCTTGCACACTATCCGTGCACTGTTCTTGTATATCTTGTTTCCTCAGTGCCCTTGCACACTATACGTGCACTGTTCTTGAAGATCAAGTTTCATCAGTGCCAATGCACACTATTTATGCACTGTTCTTGTATATCTTACGTGTGTGTGGGGGGGGGGGTGAGAAACCCATGTTATCTACGAGAAGTAGCATTAATATCACACTAGCCACGCAGTAGCAATCCTTTCCAAACTAAAGTTGCTGTATATTTCAAAATCAGAGAACTGTGTCTAGCCAAGCCTGCTTCAGAAAGCAGGGATCTCAACGAGTTGTAAATTAGGTAGAATAAGGATTAAGCAGACCTAAATCACACCATATTTGCAAGTACAAGTCTTTGCGGAGTGTGCCCCACTTTTTTGCATCGATGAGTAACTGGAAGATAACAGAACATCTGGAATTACTACGGAAGCTTAAGTAAGTATGTTTACTTTAAATATGAGCACTTACTACATTGAGTGAAAATGATCTTACATTTGTTAGTCTGCACAATTGCAATCTAAATTGGTAAAATCCGACTTGTCACTGTCATCCATGAACTTAAGAACAAATTTACATTTTCTTTCAGACTTATCTGCAAAGTGTCCGTGGATCGCCAGGCCGGGCAGCAGCTGGAATCTCTGTACAGTTTCATAAAGCGCCTCAGTTAAAATCATAAGGAATATTCTTCCATACAGAGATGAAAGTAAGTGAGTGCGTAATTGTTACATGTCAGAAGTGATGAAATGAGATTTGCCTAAATGGACTTTCCTGCACTTTGAATGAGTTAACACGTGCATACGTACTAATACGAAGTGACATTTTTCCCACTGGAATGGTACATTTAACATTTGCGATTCCTTCAGTACTGCCAAGGCACTCTGGTCTAGTGAGCCAAACTCTGATGCTGTGGCCTCTGGTGGTATACACTGCGGTAGGTAGGTTATGTTTCAAATGTTGAGCATGGGATGTCCTTGCATGTACATTTAAATTGAAGGTAAAGGGTAAGCGCACAAGCCTTGTCCACTATTTCGAGGAACAGCATTAAATGAGCAGGAGAAAACTAGAAAATGTACAAGTATTCCTAGTGAAAACAAGGCCTAAAGCCCGTCACCTGACCACGCACACTGCCATGACTGTGCCTGGCATTCCCTGTGAGGTTTAAAAATACGTTCTAAGTCCTATTTTAGGGTTCTTAATCTGCACATAGATATTTAATTTAGCCTTTTACATCTGCATGCATTGAAAAGATTGGGTAAGTGCTGATTCGTTAATGGACCTTAAAGAGGGGTAGGGGCTATGGAAGATGGGCAGGCTTCTGTATTCTACAGGATATGTATTTCTGTTTGTAAATAGACCATGAAATATAAAGGATTGTTTTTCATACGCTTTGGCTGAAATCCCAGCTCCTGGCACTTGACCTCATCACGGAGGAGATGCCACTTAGGACATAATACACAATATGAAATTCCTTACCCATAAACCCACTTGCACAACCAGAAGGAGTTTGGAAATAAATAATGTATTGTAGTTTTCAGCCACTGAACGTCTGTTGAAACAAAGCATCATAATATCTGATAAAGGCTTATAGCTGCAGATTCCTTAACTTAGAATACTCCCTAGGCATTAGACTGGATGCAGAAACGTTTCTAGCAGTACCCCTGCATACCAGTGGGTAGCGTCTGTCTGCTCCGCGTTGGCCGTGCCAGAAGTGACTTGTATGGGCCTACACAGGTAGCCCCCTAATGCGCTGGCATCTGTTCTTTTATTTCCGTGCCAGTCAGTGCAAATCTGGCGAGAGCTATCCTCAGTTGATTTTTGACTGGCCTTTTTTTTTTTTTTTAGCTTTTTTCTGAGATATTGTCTCCCAGTGTGTCAGAGATGCCCCCTGAAAAATTGGTGACAGATGTCTGTGACAGACCCTCATTTGATTTGTATTTGGTGCTTGGAGCATGGCCACGTCTCTAAGACCTGTGAGGACTGCAGCGCCATAAACCCAAAGGCATTTCGGAAGGTCCTGGATGTCCAGTGTCGGATGAGTCTGCAGTGCTCCAGATACCAGTCACTTTGCAGGGTGCCAGGACCATTCGCAGAGCCGCTCTCAACATTCGCCTTCGAGGTCTAAGTTATTAGGGGTAAGTACCACAAAAAATCCAAGAAGTCGAAGCACTCTTCAACTTCAACTTCTGCGTTGCCCGTTTGTGTCTTCAGACGAAGCGTGGAATGGCTTTATAAGTCAAGGCCCTGATCCCACATGTCCTCTGCAGAGCCTGTGCCTGGGTCTGCTCCATGCCTCCTAGAGTTTTCTGGAGCTGGAGTGACCCCCCAGCCCCGCTCAAAGAATTTAATGAGGCAATGCACCTCATAGGGCCCGACTGACCCCTCTAGAGCACCTGCAGGCCCAGAGATTCGGGGAAAGCCCCAACTGGATTCCCACCAGTGGGTACACCCTCATGACCAGTTTGCCCCATTGTATCTGGTGTGAATCCACCCACTAGACCACAACCTCATTTGGAGCTCACTCCACTGCTGCTGTTCCTGGCGCCAGCAGCGCCAACACCAACAACCCCATTGTCATATTTGATGCCGACACCGGACGGAATGAGACTTTCTGAGTCAAAGCCAGTGCATTTTTTAACTGACAGGCCTGGAGAGGGAAATGATTGGGAGGGGGTCTCAAGACCCTTAATGTTACCCTAACACTCTTGATGAGCCCAAGGACAACGGGTATGAGGAACTGTTGGATGCCAATGGTTTGGATACCTCACCAGACACTGGCTTGGTCTCTCCTTCTGCTGTGGCTATAGCGGAAAGGGCTTCCTTTGCCATGGTGGTGTAGAGGGCAGCTAATGTCCTAGACCTTGAACTGCCCTCAGTGGCAGTCAAGACAACAGAGTTGCCCCATCTTGAACCCTCTTCTCCAATTGAATGAACCTTTCACAGATGTCCTGTTCTGGGCCTGGGCTAAGCCTGGTTGCCCAGGCCTCCATCTCCAAAACTAACCTTTGTGTGTTCCCTACCACTCCACCAGATAGGAAACCCAAGAGACTGGATAACTTTGTTCTCTTCCACCAGGCTGGCACTGCGGTCAGTGAACACCACATGCCTTTTGACCCATAGGGTCTGGGATTTGATTGCACAAGTGTTGCCTATGGTCTCAGACGAAGCCCAAGCCATCCTGACCCAGGCAGTTGCTGATGGTAGCACTGCAGTTCACAATACGCTGCGGATTAGATATGACTGACTCGCTAGGCAGAACAATTTTGTTGTCAGTTGCACTCAGTTTCCATGCCTGGGTGAGATCGTCTGGCTTTGGCGGGGATATCCAAGCTTCCCTCATGGACATGCTCTTTGATGGCACTCACCTTTTTGTCAACAAGATGGAGTCAGTGCTTGATTGCTTTAAGGAAAGCAGGGCTATCGCTCACTCCTTCAGACTCTTCATGGCCCTCGGCAGCACAAGTCTGCCTTTCGCCCCTTCCATGGCTACAGGAGGGGTTATCAGCCACATCCATTTCCACCCAGCTACCAAGGCCAACAGGCTCTCCAGTCCATGTGGGACAGCCAGCCTGCAGTCGACCCAGTCCACCATCCCTTTCGTTTGTCATTCTACCATCACTAACAGAAAGGCCAAACCAGGATATTTAGACTATGGTTCAGATGCTTACGCCTCTATCCTGGATTTTGGTGAGATTGACTCTGAGGTTGCTGGGCGTCAGGGCCTCCTACATCCTGCTGGTGACACATGCCTGTTTGCACATGCAGGCACTTGCAGTGGGACCTGAAGTCCCAGTGAGTGTACCTTCATGGAAATGTCCCCGACCTGGTCCAGATATCTGAGGGAACTGAAAAAGTCCTGCAGTGGTAGTTGACGAACCGAGATTGGGTCAGTGGCAGAGTCTTCTCACTTACCTACCCAAAGCTAAAGGTAGTGACAGAAGCATCACTCCTGGGCTGGGGCGGCCATCTGGTAGAGGTGGAGATCATAGGACTGTGGTGTCTGGTGGAGTCTCAGCTCCAGCATCAACCTTTTGGAGCTGAGAGCGATCCAACTGGTAGTGAAAGCTTTCCTTAGTTCTGTGAAGGGGAGGCTAGTGCAGGTGTTTACAGATAACACCACTGCCATGTGGTATTGCAACAAGCAGGGCGGGCTGGAGTTGTGGACCCTGTGTCAAGAGGCCCTGCGTCTCTGGACATGGCTGGATCCTTAGGACATTTTCCAGGTAGTTAAACAACTTAGTGCTAACTTTCTTGATGTGCTTGCCATTTGAGCACCTCCACAACTGTCCGCTCCGTCTGTTGACCATCAAAACAGCCTACTTGGTGTCCATAACATCAGCAACAAGAGTCAGAGAACAGCAAGCACTATATGTGCACCCCCCTTGCACATATCTTTCCCAAATTGGTTCTGAGAACACATGCCTCTTTTTTGTTTTTTCCCCAAAGGTTTCCACGCCTTTCCACGTAGGCCTGTACACCACTGCCTACCAACTCCACTATCTGGACCCATAAAGAGTGTTGTCATTCTACATTGATTGTACCAGAGAGTTCTGGGTGGACGATGAGCTCTTCATTGTTATGTTGGGCAAAGAGAGAAAAGGCTGTGCAGAAACTGACCATCTCAGGATGGATTGTGCTCCGCATAAACATCTGGTACACATTGGCCAAGAATCAACCCCCTAAGGGCTTGCGTGCTCATTCCACCAGAGCAAAGGCTGAAACCACTGTGAAGTTTGTCTCCTGGACATCTGTTAGGCTGCACCGTATGCGTCTCTGCACACGTTTACCACGCATAACTGCCTGGATGGTCAGGTCCCTCATGACTGGCATTTTGCCTATTCGGTCCTCCAGGACTTTCTAGTCTAAATCTGTTTGCAAACACATCTCCAGAGAGGTTATGCTTGGGTATCTGTTCTAAGGTAAGGAATGAGCAGCTAGAATTCTCCATCAGTTCAACAAGTTACTTAACTTTCGTAACATCTAATCTGGTACACACTCTATCTAGCCTCATGTTCCTTACCAATCTACCCATCCTCCTCACTCTACGAACGGATTTCTCTGTATATGGTGACCACTTTGAGGTCCTTAGTGCCCGCTCACTGGTACATCAGCAGATTAAGTGGCTTTGTGCTTCTGGCGTGAAAATGTCAGGAAAAGTAACTGATGTCAGCTGTTTGGGGGAATCCTATATAGGCCAGCGCATGTCATTTCCCGTGCAACTGACGCAGAGCCAACCAACGCTGCATACCGGTACAGGGGGGGGTACTACTCAGAAGGTTTCTGGATACAGTCTGAACCTGGGGAATATTCTAAGGCAAGGAATATGTAGCTAGAAGTGATTATACCAGATAAGGTGTTACCGAAGGTAAGTAACTTATTCATTAACACAACAAGATAATTATTTTGAACTTTCTGAGAGTTGAATACTGGTTTTGAAACTGCAGAGATGTTGAAAGTGATGTTAGAAATCTGTTTTTTTCTGGGAGACCTAGAGCCTTGGTCTAATATTAAATATTGTGTGGGAGCCAACTAGATTTGTTAAAGTTGGTATTTAAATCAGAAACTTTGATGTCTTTTATTCCACTTGCACCATTTTTCTCATATACGGTTCACTTGCACAGTGTAAATGTATTTAAGATACAGTCAATATCTGGTGACGCCAAAGATCATCCTATTCACAAAGATGATATGAACCTCCTCGATTTAACACTTTTACATACACAAAGAATAACTGATTTGAAGTTACATACATTTCGACTACCCAGAATGGCTGTTTCGGTATCATAACTGGTTCAAAAGTATTTCATGTCTGGCTGTTATCAGACACAACAGCAGTAAATGTGTTCGCTCTTTCTTTAATCATAGGAGGCGAAAAGCTGCAGTTCTTTGCCATGTGATGGCTCAGCGGAAGTGCTGCATTTCAGCATGTGGACCAAATATGATGCCATATTCACTTGATCAGTATGTTTTCAGTACTTACTGTCACTCCGACCCATCAATTGCACCCAGCATCTCCAACAGGGAACGGAGGATGAGGCAGCCCTTTTGTTATTTTATACTCGAAAACTTGTGTATGGTTTTTTAAATATGTTACTATATGTGAAACTGCTTAAAATACTTTTTATATATTTATTTGGGCCATATAACATAATGCAGTGTTTTCATTTAACAAACAAAATGATGTAAATAATGTTTGCACAAGTGAGCAATGTATATAGCTATTTATAAAAGTGTTATGTTTTGATATAAAAGACCTCGTGCCTAAATTACATTTGTTTATAATGTGTACATTTAATACATTTTAAGCTCTTTTCTAACCAGCGACTAAATTATTTGTAATGTAAATAGAAATCCATTTTCTAAATTTTCTATTAATATTATAGTGAAAACTAAGTTATGTGGCATACTAAAATGTACACAGATGCAATTAACAATTTTAAATCAGCTGATTTGCCTATGATGCTTTGATAACTGTGCCTATTTGTACAAAATAAATACAATTATAATAAAATGACATTTTTAGTACGTGCGTATTGATGGATCAGAAATTCTAACTATCTTTGGCACTGGTAGCCATTATTTTGTGGAACTGATTCCAGGTATATGAGAGATACAGCTGCGCTTTCTAAAGGCAAAGCTTGTTCCGTTGTTCTGTTTCTGGTAGTCCTGATGTGGTCCATTTTTTCACAGCAAAGTAATGAGATCCTTCTATGACACTGCATCGGATGTACTGATTCGGCACAGTGGAGAAGTCCTGCCTCATGTTTATTAACGACAAGCCTTTTCTGTGGGACAGGCACGGCCCGTCCTTTTAGAGCGGAGGGGCCACGTCCCCTCCCCCCCCACCTTTTGCCCCTCATAAAGAGAGGCTATCAGGCTGAGCAAAGGTCATCCTGACAGACACTCTTGATGTTCGGGTCAGGCAGCCAGGAGCAGACATGCGCAATTTGCACAGAATCCTGGCTGCCTGAGCTGAACTTTGCTGGGCTGAGGAGGTCCCAGCTCCCGTGAGCGTGACCTCCTCAGCTCAGCAAAGGTGCCTCGAGGTCCTCCCCTGGGTGACGAGGGAAGACTCACCCATTGATCTGGGTGCTTCAGGTTTAAGCCCTGAAGCGCCCAGGGCGAGTGTCAATCAGTGACACTTCATCACAGAGTGGGGTGGGGTCAGAAGTCTCACTGACCCAATCCCACTCTGTGACGAAGCTGGGACTGCTGCCTTCCATCATTGGTTGACCTAAGGTCAGCCAGTGAGGGAAGGCAACAGTCCCAACCTTCCTGGGACCTCCGAGGTTGAAGGGTGAGGGGGGGTGATCTTTTAAAATGAATGTTTGGTGGGTGCGTGCATGTTTGAATGTTATGTTAACGGATGTGCGTGTGTAAAAGAATAAGTGTGTGTGTGCTTCCCGCCTTCCCCCTCCCTCCTAAAGCTGCCGGCCGCCACTGCTGTGGGAATCCATGCAAATGGCTGTCAGAACAGGGATCGAGGCTTGTGGCCTCCGTCCTTGCATGCACAAAAAAGTGTGTGTGCAGGCCTGCAATTAAAAGCAAGCATTGGCAAACTAAGTAAGTCTGACGTTGGCTGCTCACATTTTGACTTTTTCAATTTTTGGGCTAAACACACCTGATACACAAATGTTCTGACTGGGAGCTGCTGAGACCTTGTGTAAGTAAAACACGCTTTGTCTAAAAGGCGAACAATGTTTTTTTATGTAAATGCACACATTGCCCCAGTAATCTCTGGTACTAAAGGGAACTACTTATTCTGTTGATGTGCCCTTTGTGCAACAGAGGAGTGCCGTCACAGTCAGGTAAGTCAAAGGCAGGAAGGGCCTGACCTTGTGTCACATGCTGTACACTGTAGAGGGCAGAAGCAAAATGTGAATGACACTGAAGTAGGCCAATAGCTGAAGAGAGATGACCGAAAGCCCCTGTAGTAGGTGTGTACAGTAGATAGATTTTTATTACAAACCACACTGGACCTAAAAAGAGAGAGAATCTGAAGAGCCATTGCGGAAGACTTGTAGCCCTGGAGCCCTGCATAGTTTCCGCCATACTCAGAGCCAACATTCAGGAAGTAGAAGCAGTCCTTTCAGACAGCTTCCACTTTGAGAATAGATAACCCATCCGATGGCTGTATCTCATCAATAGTTTGTAAACGCTTTTGTGGTTGTAAAGAATTGAGTCGCGAGCGACAGGAATCCTCTCTTTCCTTGCTCCCTTTCCTAGCAATTCGGATAGGTTCTCTATATGGATATTATACTTCAACTCAGTGTGTCTTTTGTAGTGGTTTTTACGCTTGCAAACCCTGCGTTCTTGTGCACCACAGGCTTACCAAGTACAAACAACTTTGGTGCATCTGACTGTAGTTTCTGTCTCCTGTATTCTGATTTCACATTTTGGCTTCCAGTTATTCAGGAGCATTTTTGTTTTATTTGGGATAGTTATAAAGCACGAGTCTTGAAAAGAGTGGCAGCAGAGTACTGTATGTGTTGTGACAGTGACATGAGACCCATATGCAGACGGGTGGATTGTATGTATGGTGTTTACATAGAAGTGGGGAGTGGCTGTATGAAGGCAAGGCCATTAGTCGTTGGGTAAAAGTTTGATATAGAAGTGGTGAGTCCTAACAGCGCTTCTGAAGGGAGGTAGCGGGTTAGGTGTTGAGGGAGGCCATTCTACAGTTTTGTTATATAGGCAGATTTTGTTGTGTGCCACTCTTATATGGGATTTCTTTCAGTTGGTGGTCAGCTGGGCTGCGGCATACAGTACAGATTTCACTGGTAAGATCGCCGTGGCCCCTTAGATGATGTTACCATCCTTGATGAGGCCAAACTCACTTTTGGTTTGATTAACTTTGAAGTAAATGGCATGCATGTATACATGCTTTGAGTGCAAAGATAGCCAACAAACATATATGTGTAGATGTATATTGTCACAATACTGGCAAAGTACAATGCCATGATCATGAGCGGGTCGCTCAGTGGCTCCATGTTAGATGAACTAATATGGGGTTAAGTAGGGAGCCAGGTACATTGCCGCAAGTGATGGGAAGAAGTGTGTATCTGCATCAGAACATTTGAACATGTGTCTTTTGTCAGAAAGGAAGGATGTGAAGTTTCCATAAAAGACTGTGATGCCCGTGTGTCGAAAGGGGCTGTCAGATAGAAGAAGAAGGTGGTCAACACCCAAGGCCTCTGTCCTCAAAGCTAGAGCACCACCCCTTGCACTAGGTACTGCAGGTGCCTCTGGGCATGCACAGCGGCTGGGGGGGACAGGGTGTGGACTTCATCCTTGGCATCCACCCAGTCTGCCTGCCAAAAGAGACCAGTTCATTTGGTTTTGAGACAATGGCCATTTGGGTGCTGAAGACATTACAAACAAAAAATTTGCGAACTGCAACAGACCATGATCTGGAAATCTTTTTTTCTCTGCATAGCTGCGTTTGGAAAGCATTCACAAAATGCAGTTGATCACATTCAGTGCAATTTGGGTTAAAGAGCCATTGGAGGAATGCTGTGTTATTTTCGAGGTGGTCTTAATTTCGTTCTGTCCTTTAAAAATAGTCTTACATCTCCACTTTTGGAAGTGACAGGCACCAAAGGGGTGATTGGTCTACGGTAGGAAAGTTATAAGAGGCTCCCAAAAACAGCATGTTTTGTTCACATTTCCCTATGTAATATAAATAAGTGTAAAATACTAAGGGGCATATTTATACTTTGTTTGCACCGAATTAGCGTCATTTTGTTTTACTCTAATTCAGTGCAAAACTAACTCCATATTTATACTTTGGTGCTAGACCCGCCTAGTGCCAAATTGATGGAGTTAGTCATTTTTTGGAAGTGGAAACCTACCTTGCGTTAATGAGATGCAAGGTAGGCGTTCCTGTGCAAAAAATGACTCTATGGCCTTAACACCATATTTATACTCCATTGCAAAAATGGTGCACGGGAGGGAGGAGGGGTCAAAAAATGGGGCAAAGCTTGTTTTGCCCCATTTTTTAACGCCAGGGTCAGGGCAGGCGTTAGGGGACCTGTGGGCTCGTTTCCATGGTGGAACACCATGGAATGAGTACACAGGTGCCCTCCCCAGACCCTGGGTCACCCCTATCCACCAACACCAAAGGAACTGCGGAGGATGGGGGACCCCATCCCAGATAAATACAGGTAAGTAAAGGTAAGTACCTTTATTTTTTTAAATGCCATAGGGGGCCCAGAGATGGGCCCCCATACTTGGCACAGGGTGCAATGGCTATGACCAGGGGACCCTTGTCCCCTGTGCTGACCATTGGGGTGGTAGGCATGACTCCTGCCTTTTGTAATATGGTATGTGGTATGGTATGTTTAACGTCAAAAAATGACACAAATCTGGTTAGTCTTTTTTTTTTTTTCTTCTCTAACCAGCCTAACGTCATTTTTTAATGCTAAGCCCCCATATCCCATACAGCCACCCTCACCCGGCTAACTTTAATTTATTTTATGCTAGGCCACCCTTTGCGCCGGCTAGCGCCATTCCATAAATATGGCTTCCAGACAGTATTTTGGAATGGCACTAGCCGACGCTATACTTTTTGACGCACACCTGCCTACTGAATTAGTTAAAGGGCATCACTCGCATGGCTGAAGGTAGTGCCAATACCCCACCCCCCTTACTGGCCAGGGCCCTGTTCAAAGTTCTGCACACAAGACGCATACTTGCAGGGGTCACTCTGCATGCTCTTGGGGCATGCCCAGTGCGCACCAGATGCAAGACATGGCCTTCGACCACAAACTACCCAGAGCTACATGACATTGTGCCTGACCTCAGTGCCCATTTAAGTATAGATGATGTTTCTGATTACAAAACGGTTTTTAAACCACCGCTGATTACTCTGAATAAATGACTTTTATTTTCATAGCAAGGATTGCAAAACATCCATGAACTGCAGCTGAAGGAACTCATTACATATTATCAGTGCGTGACTGAGTTCAAGAACCATTCTCAGCCCATCATGTGATCTTTGGCTGCATGATTACATCTTAAAATGTCCACGAACATTATACTACGGTCTCCAAATCATGTGGTAAAATTTGGTCCTACCCTGTGGTCTCAAAAAGAGTGTATAGCTGTCTGTGCACAAAAGCAACGGAGTACACCGACCTTAAAATATTATGAATGGACATGGACCCTGATTGGCTCTTGGAAGGTTCATTTTCTAGTCTACCCGCTATTTCGTGGTTGGAGGCTTGAGGGGCCCACAAAGTCCTGAATGTTACTGTATTTTCGTTTAAACAGCAGCCGGAGGTCTCATCTCCTTCCTTGCACTAAGGCTGAGGACTCGCTGGTCACACCACTGACTGTAGCAACTCTCTTAAGGGCGCTCTCGAGTGTTCGGCATCCTTCCAAGTGCCCCGAGTCCCAGAGACGACGACGAGTGTAACATGCCAGAAGATAGTGTGGATTATCAAAACCGAGTCCTAGGAGGGAACACTTTTTCCCCAGTGCATCATCTTTTTTTTTTGTTGATTCCCGGTCTGTGGGATTGCCTGGGATAGTATTCTGTCGGCTGAAGCTTGAACACTTATCCATCCATCTTGTCGGTCAAAATCGCAATAAACAGAAACTACACTTTCTCCCTTTTAATGAAGAGGAATGGACGTTAAATGTTTCTGCCGTGTATTTTTAAATAAAAAATATGATGTGCCTTTTCTCTGTCGCTGCTACCCAAGACCTGTCCGGGGAGTATCTAACGCACTGACATGCTGCAGAGGTCTGTTTGCAAAGAGCTGTGGTGCTGCAGAGGTCTGTTTGCAAAGAGCAGTGGTGCTGCAGAGGTCTGTTTGCAAAGAGCTGTGGTGCTGCAGAGGTCTGTTAGCAAAGAGCTGTTGTGCTGCAGAGGTCTGTTTGCAAAGAGCAGTGGTGCTGCAGAGGTCTGTTTGCAAAGAGCAGTGGTGCTGCAGAGGTCTGTTTGCAAAGAGCAGTGGTGCTGCAGAGGTCTGTTTGCAAAGAGCTGTGGTGCTGCAGAGGTCTGTTAGCAGAGAGCTGTGGTGCTGCAGAGGTCTGTTTGCAAAGAGCTGTGGTGCTGCAGAGGTCTGTTAGCAGAGAGCTGTGGTGCTGCAGAGGTCTGTTAGCAAAGAGCTGTTGTGCTGCAGAGGTCTGTTTGCAAAGAGCAGTGGTGCTGCAGAGGTCTGTTTGCAAAGAGCAGTGGTGCTGCAGAGGTCTGTTTGCAAAGAGCAGTGGTGCTGCAGAGGACTGTTTGCAAAGAGCTGTGGTGCTGCAGAGGTCTGTTAGCAGAGAGCTGTGGTGCTGCAGAGGTCTGTTTGCAAAGAGCTGTGGTGCTGCAGAGGTCTGTTAGCAGAGAGCTGTGGTGCTGCAGAGGTCTGTTACCAGAGAGCTGTGGTGCTGCAGAGGTCTGTTTGCAAAGAGCTGTGGTGCTGCAGAGGTCTGTTGGCAAAGAGCAGTGGTGCTGCAGAGGTCTGTTTGCAAAGACCTGTGGTGCTGCAGAGGTCTGTTTGCAAAGAGCTGTGGTGCTGCAGAGGTCACGGAGCCAAGACTTGGAAACCTACATTTGCTTGCAGGTGAGGTTATTTATTTTATTTCGGGTAGAATACAGACTTTTCCGCAGATTGTGATATTTTTGCACTCTGAAGTAGTGGCATATGGTGTAGCACTGATGCAACTGACAACAGCTTTGAGTCTGAAGTTGGTGAGGATGTTGGCTTCAATCTACTTCAGCCTCTTCTGAATCAAGGACTTTGAGGATGGCGAAGGCACAAGGGCCTGGGCTGTCCGAAGCAGTTGATGCTGGTACTGCTTTGCTGGGTACCAGTGTCTCTGATGGACGAGCAGCGAAAATGTTGAGCATTGCTTTTGTGAAAGCCTCAGTGACCTCAATCAAAGCTGGTGATCAGGTAACATAAGAGTTAAAGGATAGGATGCCAGGTTGAAACCTGGTTTGATGAAAAGGAAGAATGCCCCTTCTTTTCGTACAGTGATGTGAGGAACAGCGCATCCTCATATTTTCATGCTCCCTCAGAGGAAGGAGATTTTGTCCAATATATTTTGTGAGTTTTAAACTTCCTCAAAGAAACAATGAAAAACTTGGCTTCTCTATGCTTGGCAATGGAGATCACATTCTTTGCCAGAGCTTAAACGATACCGGGTCGTGCTCCTTTTCCAACAGCGAAATGCATACCAGTCTGTTAACAGCATACAATGTTGATGGTTTTTGTGAAGTTTAAAGCTTGACGAATTTGGGGGTGACATTAACAAAAAATCTTTAAAAAAACAGGAAAACTGTGAAGTGAGTACTGATTGATGGCTCTCTCGGTAGCTTTGAAGTGTGGATTCCCACTAAATCCTCTGCAGTCCACTTTTTGGAAAGCAGCCACAGAGGCTGTTGGTCCGCCAATGCTGGACATCTTTAATAACTCAATAGTGGGATTGTTCATGTGGAGTGGAAAAGGGCTTTGCTGGTGCGCTCCTTAAAAAAAAACTACTGTGGACTCTGATATACTATAGCCTTAGAACCCGCCGTAGCGGGCTCTACCGGCTATTAAAGGCCCGCACCCCGCGTTAAATGCCCTAGCCGAAGGCGAGGGCATTTAACAAGGGAGAGGGACTTTAATAGCCGGTAGAGCCCGCTACGGCGGGTTCTAAGGCTATTAGAACATTCTGCCACTCAGGGCAGAATGTTCTATTAAAGAAAAAAATGTTCACGGAGCCCGAGGGGATTAAAATCCCCTCGGGCTACGTGAGGGATTTGTTCACAGCTGTTGCTGTGAACAAAGCGAACATTGGAATGTTGGCGCTGCGGGCTTTTACCGGACAGTAAAAGCCCGCAGCACTCCATTGTTTTCAATGGAGCCCCAAGCATTCCAATGTTCTAATACAAAATTACTGACCTATTTCCTTCTTGTGTTTAACTCTAAAACTTGTGGAAAAACATGCAAAACTTTTATTTAACTGGCTGCTCAAAAACAACTTACTTGAGACATCTGTCTGGGTTTCTCCTATTTCACAGCTCAGAGACGGCCCTTGTAACAGTGGTGCTGGCTGACCAAGCCCAATGGGTGGCTTTAGTACTATTAGATCTATCCATGGGATTTTAATACGGCGTCTCATGACATCTTATTCACTGGGCTGAAGGAGATTGGCAAACGTACTAGAGTGGTGTCGGTCTTATCCACAGGGGAGGTGGCAAGCAGACCTACCATCTTACACATCATCTAACTTTAAATACATGAGTTGAGTGCTGCAAGGATCAACTTCCAGTCTGACATTTTTTAATTTAAACATCTGCCCACTGGTGAAACTAATAACATCTTTTGATCTCATTGTGATGAATTATGCAGATGACACCCAGATGATCATTTCACTGCATCGCACAGCTAAGAACCCACTTTGCCTTTGTATGGCTGCAGTATCAGAGCGGATACTTTCAAACTCACTCAACTTCAGTTTAGACAAAACTTAAATGCTGTGGGTGGGACATCCCTGCGTCTCTGATCTTATGCCGCCAGACTTTTGGCCCAATTTCTGGACTTCACCTCTATCACCTGCAAAAAAGGGTAAACAAAATAAGCTAGGGAAACATTTGGACCCAGAGTTATCTTTAGATCAATCATTTTGCATTTGCATGCTTCTTCCTTTTAAAATAGCTGAGGAAGATCCTGTGTGTCTTTCCCTGGCCGCTTCACCGGGTGGTGTTCCAGGCAGAAGTTTTGAGTCACCTAGACTATATAACTCCTTCTTCTTAGGCCTTGACGCAGGGCCTTTGAAAAAACTACAAAGAATACAGAGTGCGTCAGCCAAGTTTCCTTTTGTTTGGCCACGTTTTTCTTTGACTGGTTCACTCAAAACTCTTCATTGGCTGCCATTGAGCAAAAGGGTGATGTTTAAAGCGCTCTGTCTAGTGTATAAGGCTATCGACCTTATTGGCCCTGAATATTTGGTGGAGAAGTTCCATCAATACATTCAGGCTCACAATTTACGATCAGCTCGTGCTAATTTGCTAGTGGTGCCTTGCTATAAACGTGTTCACGTGGGGGGACAAATCCTTTGCGGTGACTGCATCGAAGCTTTGGAATAAGCTCCCAGTCGCGTTACAGCTCAAACACACCCCTCTTAAATTCAGAAAGGCCTTAAAACACTGTCTTTTCAAAATGTAGTTGGCTCTAGAATATCGCGTAGGGCTCCCTATTAGTACCCCACAATTGTCAAGATCTGCCAGTTTTCTCCCTTTCAATAACTCTCTGCACATCTAGGGTTCTCACTGTCAGGACACGCTATAGGGTAGCCGTAGCACTTTATATAACTGTTAACATACCATACCTAAATGGATTGGTATCCTGCATCCATGGATCCTGCAGTGAAAAGGAACTGATGTTGCCAGAACTTGTGGCTTCATATTCAAAGTCCTGACACCACTCCACCTGGTGGATAGGTTGATGTTTTGGGGCTGCTCGATGAAAACTGGGGTGGTTTTCGACATGATTGTATTGAAGCAGCAGATGCACAAGTACCTCAAAACTTCCATGAGGTATGACTGCACTAGTGTTTGCAGTTTACACTTTCAGATCTGTTAGAGGTGTTTGTTAGGTAGTGGTGCATATTGTTCCCATTCTGTACAACGAGTAAGCTGAGACAAGAAGTCTTCTGCGGGTCTCTGGAGAGCGTGCTTCTCACCTTATGCTGATACCCAGACCAGTTACTTAAAAATTACTTTATTTTCTAGATTCCTACCTTAGTGAACATGACAGTCATGTATGTCCACTGAGGGCCTCCCTGTTACATGGATTGAGACCCTAGAGCATGGCTCTGAGGTCGAGGAGGGCATGCATAGTGCACCTCTATTTTACAGCAAATGGCTACTGCTCTCTCCACCCAGACTGAATGTGGTGGCAGCAATAAATCTATAGTCAGAGATACCTATATCCCTGTACATTAGGTGGGGTGGGCTACTAGCCACACTCCTGATCAAGTCTTTGCAGTCTCCCTGACTGTGGTCTGTTGTCTACCTGGGATGTGTTTTTGAGAGCCAGCGGGTTCGCTGGGTGAGGATGGTGAGGTGAGTGATTGTGTTTAATGTAAGCCGAGCTGTTCATATGGACATTTCAACTCCCCCATATCCATCCCTATACCTTGGAGGCGCCTGGTGGGCTGGGGGTAGACACTCACCTTTATCTGTGTTTAGCTGCACTGACTCTGCTAGGGGGGACCCTCTCCCTCCTTTCTGTTGGGTGATAGCCGGGGCCTCCTGGTCTGGAGTTAACTAAAATTCCTGTCTGGGGAATAGTTCAGGCTCGTACCAAGGACCTGTGTGGGAAGACAGTAAGTCGTCCTTTGCATGCCTTGGACACGCAGTGAACATGCCACAAATATGCCTCGCGATTAAAGGGGCACACAGGATTCAGAAGTGGCAGACCCTCTAATTAGATCAGCCTATCATTCAAAGGCGATAAGCCTGGCCTTAACGGCCAGCTGATGTTCAACACTGGTCTTCTGTTCTGACAAGAACAAGGGGTCCGTCTAAGGAATGCCAGTGGTGTAAAAGCAGGGGAAGAAGCTTGTCCATAGTATCTGCAAACCCCTTGATAGGGGTTGAATTCAAAGGAGTTTTCTCTGTGACGGATGGATTATGCCACAAATGATTTTGACAGTTTGACGAGGAGCAAGGGCACCAGTCAGTGGCCTTGATGCAGAGAACCAGCTGTCGGGAGAGGCCTATGGAGCATCTCCCAGTCACTGAAGGTGAGGTCAGTTTACCCAGATCCCTCCCCTGTGCTGCGGGAGCCTGTGCGGTACTTCCAGTTACAATGTAGCTGGTGAAATGTGTCCTGCGGTACAGGCCCCCATCTTTCTTTCTGTCACACTTGGGGGTATCATGCTGTACTGGCACTGTGGCTAGCCACTACCCTACTACAGCTAGCCAGTGGCTACTGGCCAGTGGGAGTACAGTAAAATGTGCCAAGACATCAGGCACCTGTGGTTGGATCCCTGACGTCACTAGAGCTGTGTCCTCGCTAAGGACGGGAGGGCACTTCTGTTGCTTTGGGGGAACGGGTTAGTGGTCTGATCAAGAACATTTGACTTCACATCAAATGCTGAATCTGCATAATGTCAATACGAGGATTGGTATCATGGCTCTCGTGAAGGAGAGAACCCTGTGTAACATGGTCGGTGACGTAATACTGATTGTGTCTACATGTTAACTGTGTCTTCATAGTGCTTAACATCTAAGTGCTATAATACTGTTTGGTGTCAGAACTCTGGTCCAGAGGGTTATAGAGGCGTCTGGTTTTCACCGCCTATCACAGTTTCTTGTGTAGTGTATTTCTCTTGTGTGTTAAAGTAATTTTCTTTTTGAAAAGTAAAGCACTGACTGGACATTGATCTCATTAGTTGGTAGTACTGTGTGCACTGTATTCTGAATGTCAAAACCCACCTCACCTCCTTGATATGTCGTTGCTCTGTCTGGCTACCGTGAGGAGTACTTGGTTATCTATTTTTTTGGCCACTAGTACTGAGGCCCCAGGACACCAGCTGGGAGCACTCCAATTGATGCGGTTGGAACATAGTAACTCCTAAGTGCACTGGTGCCCAGGAAACCGGGCCTAACATTCGTGTTACTTTGAATTCTCCAAGTCAAGAATAAATAATTTCACATATTACTTTATGCTGACCTAATATCACATACGGCTGATGGGTTGCATAGATACCTCAAAGTATGCTGATTTTGTACATATATTGGCGTTAAAGAGAAACCTTGCAATATCAGAGATAATGTGTGTTGGTCCAATCAATACAAGATCATCCATATTAATAAGATAGGTGTAGAAAGGGTGAGCTCTTTGGGTGAACTCTGTTATCTAGTGCTGTTCTTTGTTTCCAAACTAAATTAGAAACCATTGACCCGAAGTATGCTATAAGCTTGTGAAAGTAAATTGAGACATTCTCAGCTTTCCGAAGGAGCAATATATTCGATGGCATGTGTCTGTAGATACACATGCTTTGCATAAGTCCACCATCTAGTGTTGGACTCGCAGTGTCACAAGTTGTTTTTCTCTGAAGCCTCTTTTCGAGTCACAAGATCAAGTGACTCCTCCTCTCGGTTATAGTGCACCTGGGCATCTAATCCTTTCTTAGATTGTTTTCTCGCTGCCGTCGGGTTCGGACATGTTTCCTCTAGCTCCGGTGGATCTCGGTTCGGTATCTTTCAAACTTGATTTTACATCTTTCTATCAACGTCAACGCCTGTATAGTTTTAGATCATGTATTCCACACTTTTATGATTTGATCCGATCTTTATCATCGGGGTTGGTTTAATGCCCTTAGGGGCATCCATGCCCTTCTTGGGCCTACTCAACAACTGTTGTTGGAGAATGATAGGCGAATGGAACGTACTCCATTTAGATTCTGCCCTCAATGTCACTCCAAGTTTCCGTATACAGATCCACACTTGGTGTGTAATTTGTGTCTGTCCCCAGAACACAAAGACCTGCATCGCCTGTAGGTTTTTTTCGATCCAAAAAGACCCTTTGGGACGAAGAGCACGTCGATTAGAAATGGCGTGTAAGACAACAGATGGTACTTTGGAGAAGAGCATGCACAGGAAGAAGTCGGACACCAGGCAGCCCTTTCGATTCGAGACACCGAGTCGGACCAAGATTTGGACATCAAGAGTCAATCCATTCCAGCGGTGCAGTACATGAATACACCAGCACTATCTCACCAAGAAAAGAATTAAAAAAAGACTTCCAAATTGGTCATCAGTCCCCCACTACCCTCGGGCTATGGCAGGATCTGAAAAATACATTCAGGTGCCCCACCCTCCAGTTCGGCATCGAAATTTATAAAGATCAAGCTGCCTTTGGCACCGACCAAACAGAGAACCACATCCCAGTCTGTTTCGGGATCAAGTCTTATCAACTACTTTGCCGCTGAAGAAACAGACATTGCCATCTATTTCAGAGCCAACACTTTTGGCTCGAAAAAAGCATTCAGGACTGAAAAGTTTGGAAACAAAAAGTATAGTGGGCAAGACTTTACATTTTCCCCTGAGGAGACTTCTTCTGTAGAGCCTATTTTGGAAGTGATGGATGCTAGACAGCGCAAAATTCACATACAGAAGTTGCAGAAGGACAGGCCATCTCCAATAACTCAATCAGATGTGCCACTGATGCAGCTGACACAGCTGCACGTGGTGTGAACACTAGTGTTCTCATAGGAAGACATGCCTGGTTAAGGTGTTAAGGATTTAAGCCAGAAATACATCAGGCAGTCCTGAACATACCTTTTGACGAGGATCATTTATTTGGCCCAGAGGTAGATACAACTATAGACAAATTAAAGAAGGACTCTGAAACGGCTAAAGCCATGGGGGCCTTATTAACTCTATCCACCAGGGGTACTTTTCGTGGGCCACAATGTAGGGGTGGCGTCAAAACATTAGCCACTGTGCCTTCCATCTCACAAAATAAGCAAGGAGCACATTTTTTACAACAGGGGTTCCTTCAGAGGATCTTATAGAGGTGCAAATAGAGGGAGAGGTAAAACATCCACCTCTGGAGGATCTCCTTCTAATACAAGACAGTGACTTTATTGTTTTGTTTTACATATTCCCACAGCACATACATCTCCAGTGGGAGGAAGGACATTTGTGTCCCCAGTGGTCCAATATCACTACAGACCAATGGGTTCTATCAATTATCCAACATGGTTATTGTCTAGAACTCATTTCCACTCCACCAAACATGCCACCTCGTTTTCACAAACTCTCACACAGTCACCTCATTCTCTTAACCCCTTCGCTGGCAGGCCTTTTCCCCCTCAGATGCCTGGCCTTTTTTTGGCTATTTGGGGCAGGGCGTGCTTAGGCCCTCATAACTTTTTGTACACCTAAGCTACCCACGTCATATTTGCATCCTTTTTTTCCAACATCCTAGGGATTCTAAAGGTACCCAGACTTTGTGGGTTCCCCTGTAGGAGAACAAGAAATTAGCAAAAATACAGTGAAAAGTTTTGTTTTTTCAAAAAGGCGGCTTGTGGTTTTTTCCCTGAAAATGGCATCAACAAAGGGTTTGCGGTGCTAAAGTCACCAGCTTCCCAGCTTTCAGGAACAGGCAGACTTGAATCAGAAAACCCAATTTTTCAACACAATTTTGGCAATTTACTGGGACATACCCCATTTTTACAATTTTTGGTGCTTTCAGCCTCCTTCCAGTCAGTGACAGAAATGGGTGTGAAACCAATGCTGGATCCCAGAAACCTAAACATTTCTGAAAAGTAGACAAAATTCTGAATTCAGCAATGGGTAATTTGTATAGATCCTACAAAGGTTTCCTACAGAAAATAACAACTGAAATAAATAAATATTGAAATTGAGGTGAAAAAACAGCCATTTTTCTCTATGTTTTACTCTGTAACTTTTTCCTGCGATGTCAGATTTTTGAAAGCAATATACTGTTACATCTTCTGGACTCTTCTGGTTGCGGGGATATATAGGGCTTGTAGATTCATCAAGAACCCTAGGTACCCAGAGCCAATAAATGAGCTGCACCATGCAATGGGTTTTCATTTGATATCTGGTATACAGTAATTAATTTGCTGAAATATAAAGAGTGAAAAATAGGTATCAAGAGAACCTTTGTATTTCCAAAACGGGCACAAGATAAGGTGTTGCGAAGCAGTGGTTATTTGCACATCTCTGAATTCCGGTGTGCCCATACTAGCATGTGAATTACATGGCATTTCTCAAATAGACGTCTTTTTTTACACACTGTCTTATATTTGGAAGGATAAAATGTAGAGAAAGACAAGGGGCAGTAACACTTGTTTTGCTATTCTATGTTCCCCCAAGTCTCCCGATACAAATGTTACCTCCCCCAAAACACAACGTGGACACCACATTTAAAAAAAAAAAAAAACAGGTGTTTTTTGCAAAGTGCCTACCTGTGGATTTTGGCCTCTAGCTCAGCCGGCACCAAGGGAAACCTACCAAACCTGTGCATTTTTGAAAACTAGACACCCAGGGAATCCAAGATGGGGTGACTTGTGGGGCTCGCACCAGGTTCTGTTACCCAGAATCCTTTGCAAACCTTAAAATTTGGCTAAAAAACACTTTTTCCTCACATTTATGTGACAGAAAGTTCTGGAATCTCAGAGGAGCCACAAATGTCCTTCCATCCAGCGTTCCCCCAAGTCTCCCGATAAAAATGATTCCTCACTTGTGTGGGTAGGCCTATTGCCTGCGACATGAAATGCCCCAAACACAACATGGACACATCACATTTTTCCAAAGAAAACAGAGGTGTTTTTTGCAAAGTGCCTACCTGTGGAGTTTGGCCTCTAGCTCAGCCGGTACCTAGGGAAACCTACCAAACCTGTGCATTTTTTTAAAACTAGACACCTAGCGGAATCCAAGATGGGGTGATTTGTGAGGCTCTCACCAGGTTCTATTACCCAGAATCCTTTGCAAACCTCAAAATGTGGTTAAAAAAACACCTTTTTTCACATTTTGGTGACAGAAAGTTCTGGAATCTCAGAGGAGCCACAAATTTTCTTCCACCCAGCGTTCCCCCCAAATTTCCCAATAAAAATGATACCTCACATGTGTGGGTGGCCCAGGTGCCTGCAACAGAAAAAGGACAATTGTATTTTGTAAGTTTGCGCTGTTTTTGCGTCAAAAAGCGGCGCTAAAAAAGTATAAATATGGGCCTAAAATTGTGAAAAGAAACGCACTTAGGTTATGTGTAAAAGACCCCTCACCCACCAACCAAGATGGTTGCATGCTTCATCATCGGGGTCCCACCTGAGACACCTAGCGTGTCACAAGTGTGCTGCGACGCCTGATTACAGCAGAGCAGGTTTTGTCATTTTTACCACACATACTGGTTGGATTTGGCACGAGGGTGAGTAATGGTTCAGTAGATCAAATTTTACTAACAAGAGATTTCACAAAAGTGAAGTGCACTGTTAACTGAAAGGCAAAAAACGGAACCAATGACTCACAGCTCGTGAGCTGTAAAGCAGCGCCAAGGCACCAACCGCTTTACAGTCCATTCACACACCTTTCATACATGACATGTACAAGACCATTCACACCGCCAGCCACGGGCCCAGCACATTTCAACACTCGCATCAACAGACAGCGCCACTCAAGGACCCATCACTTACATAAACCCACATGCCAGATACAGCAATCACACTAGCTGATGGGAGTGTGTGGACTGGTGTTTGGCTGGCACCGCAAGCCAAGCGCCACCCCACGCACACCGCCAGCCAAGCGCCACCCCACACACACCGCCAGCCAAGCGCCACCCCACACACACACCGCCAGCCAAGCGCCACCCCACGCACACCGCTATCACTTTTGTTTTGTTTATAAACAACAAAGAAACCATTAACTAATTATAAAATAAGCACAAAACTACAAACACGAAAGCTCTAACTAAACACATGACAGTAATGCCAACCGTGAGACTGAACAAATGAAAATACAAAATAGGCAGTTTACGCTCATGGTATTTCCCCAAAACATTTTTAGGTGTGGTAACTCCTGAAACAGCCGTCCACACACAGCCCAGGCTTTGAAGGGCAATCGGGGCAGTACATCCAGCTCTCCCCCCGGATACCTCTTCAGGCACATACTCTACATTTCTTAGTGGGCAAGTCTTTTTTGGGAGTGAGAGGAATGTGATCTGGAAAGTGGCGATCTTTCAATCTAGCCACATCCTCCACCACTACTACTCTAGGAACTGTTGCCCGTTCCACCACAATAAGGCTCTCTATCACCGACTCCTGAAATTTAACAAATGCCATCCTTGACTCGGCTGAACAATCCTTGAACACAATAAAAGCATTAAAAGTTGCCAAATGAAATAAATGTAGGGCCAACTTGTTATACCTCACGTAAGACTTACGAAGAGCAGTGTAAGGTTCCAACCTCTGATCTACTCTATCAATACAACCCATGTGCCTATTGTAGCACAAAATGCATGCAGGTTTGCGCTGTTCGGCAACCTGACCCCAAACAGTCACAGGGGAAGTACTCTCATCATGGATGGTAGATAGCATGTACACATCCCTCCTGTTTGAAAATTTCAGAGCAAGCAGCTCATTATTCCGCAAGGCACTGCACTGTTCCCTCTCAAGTTTTTACAGGCAAGCTCCCTTGGATAGTCTTTCCGGTTAGAACGGATTGTGCCCCATGCAACAATGTCCACTCTAAACAACTCCTTGAACAACTGCACTCCATTGTAGAAATTATCTACGTACAAATGGTGACCTTTGTTAAACAGTCAGCTACCAAGTTCCCACACAATTCCCTTGCTAACTCCAAAAGTGGGCGGACAACCAGGAGGGTCAATACTGGAATCCCTACCAGTGTAGACCCGGAAATTATACACGTATCCTGTACTACTTTCTGACAGCATATACAATTTAATTCCATACCGTGCCCTCTAACTAGGAATGTACTGCTTAAAAACTAAACGCCCCTTGAAAAGGACCAAAGACTCGTCCACACTTATCTCTTTGCCTGGAACATAGACCTCTGAAAACCGATCTACAAAATGATCAAGGACATGCCTAATCTTAAAAAGACGGTCACAATCAGGGTGATTTTGTGGCAAGGCTAAAGCATTGTCTACAAAATGCAGCATACGAAGAAGAAGCAAATAGCGATTACGAGTCATAGTTGCAGGAAATATAGCCGTTGCCATCAAGGGACTAGTAGACCAATAAGAAGCCAGTGAAGGCTTCCTTATCAACCCCATCAAAAAAGTCAAACCTAAAAACGTTTTCATCTCTTCCAGATATGTGGGAACCCTCTGAGTATCTCTAGACTGAGGCCTAAGTCTGGCAGCGCTGTCCCTCAAATATTGCTCCGCATACAAATTAGTCTGCTCCACAATCTCTTCCAAAAATACATCGTCCATAAACAAGTGAAAGAAATTGACAGGCAAAAAGTTTTCCGTATTGACTCTACTTTCTAGGAGAACAGTAAATGCAGGTAACTGTGGCTGCTCCATGTTTGGGCAAGCCAGGTGTCAGGTCTTCTAATGGGAATCCCTTCAGCCCCAGCCTGCTGCACTCTTGGCACATCAATGTCCTCCTCTACAACGGGCCCGTCCTCTGCACTGAAAGTGGCTTCCTCATCAGAAGAATCCTCTTGGACAGAAAAATCACTGCCAGAATCTCTCACTTCCTCCTCTGCCTCAGATGCAGTCAGTCTCATAATCATGGTCAGAAGACGACTCAAAAAGCATACCAACCACCGGCTGAGCGGGCACTCTGCTGCTAGTCATGATCCTTTCTAATAACAAATGGATAGCCAACAACAACCAGCACTAAAATAAGTAATAAACAAAGTGTAGCTTTATCTCAAAGAGTTATGTACTAATTAACTATACCACTCACTTGCCTGAAAAAGCTACTCACCAGCAACTACTCTGCACGGACACAGCAATCAACAATGATATCTCACTAAAAAGAATAAAGCAAATTACACATATGACAACACAAATGTAATTGTGCTCAAATCTAAGGACAATTTCACACACAATCCTGCATTTAGTACACCACCTAAAAACATGTCATTCATGCATGTCAACATTACTCCTTTGGAGTAAATTGCTTTTATTTACCTAAAACATGCAACTATGCAAACCGCAGGACAACTACTGCCAAAACCGCAAGGATCCACAGCAAAGGAAGCAAAAGCTTTGAATTAGAACAAAAAGAAGAAATAAACATTATAATCACAAATACAAATACTTCGCCGGCTGACAAACACCCCGCCACCAAGAACTTAGAAATTGTCTCTGGTGCCTAAGTGGCTTCTGCCCCCCTTGGGGGCAAATGGGCCTAAAATAAATAGGCAGATCTGCCCCCAACAGGAGCACAAATGGCCATCAGTAATGTGCTCTGTTTGGGGGGGCGACCATTGGCAAAGGGTGTGAAAGGGGGCGCACCCAGCACAAAAAAACCAAGGGGAACAAAAAAAAAAAAAACATTCCCTAACGTCTTGGTGGCTATAGGCCTAAAAAAAATAGCCCGATCTGCCCCCAAGGGGAGCAGAAATGGTCATCAGTAATGTGCCCCCCTTTGGGGGGCGACCCTTGCCAAAGGGGCCGCCCCCCCACACAAAACACACACACAAGATGCGTGGTTCCTAAGTGGATTCTGGCCCCCTTGGGGGCAGATGGGCCTAAAGAAAATAGGCCAATCTGCCCCCAAGGGGGGCAGAAATGGCCAACAGCTCTGGGTCCCCTTTGGGTGGCGACCCTTGTCAAAGGGGGCTCCCCTAGCACACAAAAAAACAAAGGCACCAAACAAAAAGAATCTCTGACATCTCGGTGCCTTCTGCCCCCCCTCCCCACCTTGGGGCTGATGGGCCTAAAAAAAAAGGCCGATCTGCCCCCAAGGGGGGCAGAAATGGCTATCAGTAACGTGCCCCCTTTGGGGGGCGACCCTTGCCAAAGGTGCCACCCCCCCTACACAAAACACACACAGGAGCCCTGGTGCCTAAGTGGATTCTGCCCCCCTTGGGGGGAGATGGACATAAAAAAAATAGGCCAATCTGCCCCCAAGGGAGGCAGAAATGGCCAACAGATCTGTGCCCCATTTAGGGGGCGACCCTTGCCGAAGGAGGCAAAAGGGAGCACCCCAGCACAAAACTAAAAAAGGGGAACAAAAATAAAATCCCAGCGTATTGGTGGTTTCTGCCCCCCCTTGGGGCAGATGGGCCTAAATGAAATAGGCACATCTGCCCCCAAGGGGGGCAGAAGTGGCCAATATTAATTCCCCCCCCTTTGGGGGGCGACCCTTGCCCAAGGGGTGCCCCCAAACACACACCACACAATCCCTGGGGTCTATTGGGTTTTGACCCCCTGGGGGCGAGATCGGCCAAAAACACAGGCAATCTAGCCCCAGGGGGGGCCGAAACATATAAAAGAATATTGCCCCCGGGGCAGCAACCCTTGCCTAAGGGATCGCTGCCCAAATACTTCAATAAAAAAAATCCCTGGTTGTCTAGTGGGTTTCGACCCCACCTGGGGGCAGATCGGCCGAAGAAACGGCCGATCTGACCCCAGGGGGGGGCCAAAACAGAATTTATGATTGGCCCCCAGGGCAACGACCCTTGCCCAAGGGGTCGCTCGCCTAAATAAAATTGAAAGGAAATCTCTGGTGCCTAGTGGGGATTCCTGCTCCACGATTGCGGGCCCGCCCGCGATCGTGGAGGAGGAATCCATTGAAAACAGGCACAGGAGGAAAGGAAAAACTCTTTCCTTTCCCCCTGTGTCTGTTTTCCCTCCCAAAACCCCCAAGAAGAGAGGGACTTACCTGTTGAAGTCCTCTCTTCTCGACGCGCTGGAAGCAAATGGCTTCCAGCTCATCCTCAGCAGCTTATGATGACGTTGGCACGCCGTGAGCATGCTGACGTCATCAGATTGCTGACAGGGGGGGGGGGGTCACGGGTGGAAATGGAAGCGATTCCCCTTCCATCCCCGACTGGGGGGTGTGGGAGGGAGGCCCACGGGGAGCGCTAGCGCTCCCCCTGTGGGCCGGGTGCAGGACGAGCTGGTCTCGTCCCAGGCACACGGCAACCGTGTGCCTGAACAAGACCAGCTCGTCCCGGGCATGGGAGGGGTTAAAAGAGGAGGTACATTCCCTTCTTCTCAAAGGGACTATAGAGCCAGTTCCCCTATCCCAACAGGGGTTAGGAGTATATTCACTAAACTTCCTCATACCAAAGAAAGGCGGTTCCTTAAGACCAGTTCTCGATCTCAGGTGTCTTAACCTATACATACTTTCCATACGGTCACTCTGCAAGATGTTCTTCCTCTATTACAGCAAGGACATTACATGACAGCATTAGATCTCAAAGATGCTTATTTGCACATTCCAATGCATCCGGGAAACACCGCAAATATCTAAGATTTGTCATTGCAGGAAAACATTATCAGTTGAAAGTACTACCTTTAGTCGGTGCATTTCTCAGAAGGCAACACATCCATGTTTTCCCATACTCAGGTGATTGGCACATAAAAGCCAGTATGATCCAAAAATGCCAGCAGCATACTCAGTACATGGTAAATCCTCTACACACTTTGGGATTTACAATACACTATCTCAAATCCAATCTTCAACCTTCACAGATACAGCCTTATCTGGGAGCAATTCTGAATACTCATTCAGCATTGGCATATCCAAACCCAGTAAGGACTCTGGCTTTTCAAAATCTCCTCGCTCAATTACAGTAGAATCATACTTACACAGTAAAACTAGTGATGCAACTATTGGGATGATGGCCTCATGTATTGCCATAGTTCCACATGCAGACTACACATGCATCCAGTACAGCAGTGTCTTTCTCATCAGTGGTCTCAGCCACAGGGTCATCTTCAGGATCTAGTGTTGCTGGACCCCCAGACTCACCGCTCTTTCCAATGGTGGAATCCCACCAACCTTTCAAAAGGGCAACCCTTTCAGGACCCTGTGCCTCAGTTCACTCTCACAACAGACGCATCACAGATGGGTTGGGGAGCTCACCTCAACAACCTTATGATACAAGGGAAATGGGATCCCATTCAACAGACTTATCACATCAACTATTTGGAGTTGCTAGCAGTCTTCTTAGCGCTCAAAGCATTCCTGACACAAATGTCTCACAAACTGGTATTAGTCCGTACAGACAACTTGGCATCTATATATTATCTACAGAAACGGGGGGGGGGACACTCATCTCAATTGTCCCTTCTAGCTCAGACAATTTGGAAGTGGGTGATTCACAATCACTTCCAGTTACTGGCAGAATATCTCCCAGGAATGGACCTAATAAGCACAACACATCAACGAGTCCACGAATGGGAAATTCACCCACAAGTACTTCACCAATACTTTCAACTCTGGGGAACACCAGAAATAGATATCTTTGCAACCGTAGAAAACTCAAAATGCCATCGCGTCCAGATACCCACACCCTCAGTCCAAGGGCAATGCTCTTTGGATGAATTGGTCAGGGATATTTGCTTATGCTTTTCCACCTTTCCCACTCATTTCATTTATGGTATGCAAATTGAAACAAAAGTCACTCTCAATGATCCTTGTAGCTCCCATATGGCACGTCAACCTTGGTACACAACACTGTTGGATCTGTCTGTGGTTCCCCATCACAACCTTCCCAACAGACCAAACCTCTTGACTCAAAAGAGAGGTCAAATCAGAGATCCAGACCCCAAAATACTCAATCTTGCGATATGGCTCTAGAAGTCATAGAGTTTGGATGTTCACAACTTCCGTCCGAATGTATGGACATTCTTAAAGAGGCATGCAGACCTACAACTAGACAGTGTTATACCACAAAATGGAAATGTTTTGTACATTACTGTCAACCTAAACATGTTGATCCACACAAAGCATCAGTACAAGACATTGGTTGTAATTTGCTACATTTACAGATGGCAAACTTAGCATACCCCCCTATTAGACTTCGTTTAGCAGCTATAGCTGCTTACCTCCAACGCAGACAACATATTTTTTGTTCAGAAATTCCTGTTAAGGCATTTATGGAATGACTTAAGGGAGTTATTCCACCCAGGGTTCCTCCAGCTCCAGTATAGAACCTTAACATTCTCCTTATTAGACTTATGGGTTCACCATTTGAACCCATGCATTTATGTTGTTTGCAATTTCTTTCATGGAAAGTTGCCTTTTAGTAGCTATAACTTCACTGAGACGTGTAAGTGAAATATAAGCGTTCACTTTTCCAAGTACATAAAGATAAAGTAGTTCTCAGGACAAACCCTAAATTTCTACCTAAAGTAGTTTCGCCATTTCACATTATCGATCAGTTGTTACATGTTTTTTCCCCACAGTCGCTGAAAGAGCTCTGCATACACTAGATGTTAAACGAGCTCTTACTTTTTACATTGACTGGAAAAAAGGTTTTAGAAAATCAAAACAACTTTTTGTGGCTTTTTCAGTGCCTCACAGAGATAATCTGATTTAAAAGAATGGATTAGCTAGATGGATAGTCAAGTGTATTCAAACTTGTTATCTCAAAGCTAAAAGACAATTTACCAACAAATCCTAAAGCACACTCTATCAGGAAAAAAGGTGCTTCCATGGCCTTTTTAGGAAACATTCCAATAGCAGGGATATGCAAAGCTGCTACTTGGTCTACACCACACACATTTACTAAACACTATTGTGTAGATGTTTTAGCTCGCCGACAGGCAAATGTTGGTCAGGCAGTCCTCAGGACACTTTTTCAAACTAATCCAACCCCTACAGGCCAGTCAATGCTTAATGGGAGTGGCCCGCTTTACAGTCTATGCAAAGCATGTGTATCTACAACCACACATGCAATTTAACGGAAAATGTTACCTCCCCAGTAGACATCTGTTCGTGGCATGTAGTGCTGCAGATTAACATGTGCCCTCCCTCCTCCCTGGAAGCCATGTAGTTGTTGTAGTATGAGATATTGTAAATATGTATATACATTGCATGGACATCTCTTTCATTCTCTCTCTCTCTATCAATATATATATATATTTATATGTGTGTGTGTGTGTGTATATATATATACACACTCCTTACCTCACCCGCCTGCGGGAAAACAGTCTAACAAAGGTCTCCACTATCACCAAGAGGAGGAGTCACTTGATCTTGTGTCTCAAAAAGATTTTTTGAAGAAAAACAACTTGTAACACTCTGAGCCCAACACTAGATGGCAGACGTATGCAAAGCATGTGAATCTACAGCACTCCATGCCACGAACAGATGTCTACTGGGTAAGTAACATTTACCTTTCACCAGCAGAAGCATTTCTTCAGCATGTTTAGGGGTGGCATAAATTGGCTCCAGGCAGCAGTAAAAAAAAGCCCTTGGGCTTCACTCACAGTTTGAAGTAGGAAGTTGTTTTGCAGTATTTAGCATACAGGATTAAATGGGTCCTGTGGATTTCCATTATGCCAGAACTCCTGCAATGCTATCTGCTTGTGAATGGTGTTCTGAAAATGGACAAAGCTTACACTATTCCATTGATATGGTTATATCTATAAAACTTTGTCCCACCGTTGGTTGTAATTTAACAAGCTAGTTGGACTGTCAGCTTCAGATACATTTTGTAGCCTGACCGGGAGTTAGTAGAGCTATTCTATTGTTGCTTAAATTCCATATCAATGCTTCCCAAGCATTGAATGCTATTTGTGCTGGGGGAATAGCCCTTATGACGAGCACCTTCTAAACCACCTTAGTCTAGGTCTTGTATCTGGCTTGCTCTCTTTTCCCAAGACAACGGATCTAGAAGAACAATGTAGGTCTGTCATTGTTATTCTCTCTGGAACAGTGGAACATCCCTGTGCAGGATCCACCAGATATTGATTTTTAAAATACATTTATTTTCCTGAAAGATTTTAAATATGGTAATATGCCAGTATGAGACAATACTTTTATTAGTTATTTTTTTAATCCACCCAATTACCCACATTGGAGGAAAATTACAATTGGCTGAAAACACCACAGTTTTTAACTTTCTTAAAGCACTTAAGGGAAATGAAGCCTTGTCTCCCTATATCCTTCCCATAATATGGCCTACACAAACCCTACTGAAGCAACTTTGTCCCCAAAAAGTGGTAGGCATCTTAAGCGTCATTTCCCTTAGGGCAAAGCAAGCAAACATAAAATTCAGAAATACTCAGTCAACTTCCATCAACACAAGAGACATAACTTGCAATCTGAGAAAAGACAGCCTGTTTATGAACCATTGGACTTAAACCTCCAGGCTATCATGTCCGATGAAGAAACATCATCATGCCTTTGAGGGCCATATTGTGGACACAGCATTTGTTAGCCAAAAAAAGTCAGAGGACAATAAGTTTCCAAACTGCAGTATATGGATAAGGAGCAAACTGAACCAGCGCAGAGAGAAAAATCTAAATACACCCGTTACGTACTAAAACAGAGAGCAAGATCCCATTCAGGAACCGAAGGAGCCCCTCCTAAAGGGAAGGGAATCCTTTTGTACTAAAAAAATAAAAATAATCTGAAAGAAATACCCTTGCCTAAATACACTTGCTTGAGAACTGTATAATAGAGGAAGATGGTGAGAAGGAAGGTAGCTCAACAAGTAGTCACCAAAGCAGGGGAAACCTCCTGTGGAGGCATAAAACCTCACACATGCGAACAACAGTGTCAAAAAGAGCACCACCATGCCCTCAAGACACGCTGTCGGAGAAGGCATTCAGTATGCCCTGACAGGAAATGCCAGGAAAGACGAAAACAAAGACTGTGCTTCTGTCCTCTGTATCAAAGATATCACACTTCCCCTCCATCCACCTGACAATCGCAGGTAGCTGGACACAGCTGATGATCAGAGTGGGAGAGTTCAGGATGCCTGTAACGCCACAACCCAGTACAACTTCTGAGGCCCCAATGCCACCTACAAATCTTGCGTGCAGCAAATTGAAATCCCAAGGCCTGGCACATTTCCAGAGTAGTGAGGTCAGTGCCAGGGAAATGCTAGTTCACCAAAGAGGTGAGAACCAGCTTAAAGGCTGCATCCAGCAAAGGAACTGAACATCTCTATGAAGGCCCAAGATGCCCAAACAAGCACATATACAGAGGACCACGCAAGAACCCTTAGACCCGGCCTCCGAATCCATGCTATCAGGATCGTACCACAGAAACTGACTAGCAGCCCCTAAACTATCTTGAACCACTTCAACTAAGCGACCCAATAACTTTTCTTTCTGATGAACTCTGTCCTAAAAAACGCCCTTTCGATAGGGAAAGGAAAGAGAAAAATTAGCTCCAACACCTGAAAATCCAGCAAGCTGCAGCCTTAGGCCCTTCAAAGATGGAGACGACGACAAAAACATCAACTTACCTGGGACTGATCAGTGATGACAGGTGACCACAGAGAGGATGATCTGTGCAGAAGTTGGTCCACTCTAAACATACATGACCAATTCGAAGAACATATCATTTAGATGTAACAATAGTTAAGATATCAAGACATGCCTGCAGAATTTTAGTCAAAATGTTGATCTTAATCTCTGCAACGGGTAAAAGCAATTCCAGGAGAAGAGTTGCCTCTCCCAACACAGTCTTAAAAGACATGAAGTCCTCTGAAGAGCCTATCAGAAATAACTTTGTCAGAAGCATTAAAGGCATTTAGGCCTGATTTACTAAAGTTTCATGCAACCCAACACAGCGCCATGGTGCAAGGGTGCCTACGTTACAGGCAGGTTTGTTTTTGTGCAGGAAGGTATACTGCACATAATCAATTCTAAACGGATGTGTGAGGCAAATTGCATCATGCATAAAAATATGATGTAAGGAGGAGAAATAAAAATATTTCTCCTCATCCTTGGGTAGACGCACCATTTTGCCGCAAACCCAGGTTCACAGAATTTAGTAAATCTGGAATTTGCGTGGCTTAGTAAATCCTGATGTACATTGTGCGTCGGGCTGTGTTAAAAATATGAGGCAACCCAGACTCGAGATGTTAGTACATCAGGCCCGTCCATTCCAAATCTGAACAGGAACACAGAGTCTGCTTTTCAGTCGACATTTCGACCACTAGAAGCTGTAAAAGTGGCCTCAGTAAGACTCAAGGAAGGCTTGAAAGACAATGGCCCCCTATTTCCCAAAAGCACTTAGTTGGCATCGTGGTCAGCCTTAGTGCCAACATCACAGCAGATTGACAAGGTTGACTAACACCGGGGAAGAAACAATCAGCAAAGTCTTGGTCAAAGGAGCCTCAGGCACCTTGGGACCCAAAGGCACACCATAGGATGCCAAAAGGGGGCACAGTACAGTCAACAGAGCCTGTGTGAAAGCTGCCTTTACGGCAGGGTCAGGGACTAGCACTGGGAAGGACAACAAGACTGAAATCATGGAATAGATCCACTGACCCAAGGACCTGTCCTGTGATGGAGACAGACATTGAGAGGAGGAGTGCGATCTGCAGAGGCACCACAAGCAAAAATGGTTGTGGCCTTCAGATGAGTAAGACAGTCCCTGGTCCTCGACTGATGCCGAGAGCAAATCGATGCAGTCAGCAACAGATCTAGAGGGATGTATGGAATCAAGGCCATATGATCAGTTATTGTGTAAACTCAAAGAGCTCTGGGAATTGCAAGAGCACCACCAAATGTGACCTGACCTCCTCTTTGTTGGCATTGTCTCTAAGGCACTACAATTCGAACTAATATTTGAAAAACAAAATTCGGAACAGAGAACAACTCTGAATGTGCATCGAAGGGAGCAGAAAAAACTGAAATTACCTGAGTGTGTCAAGGTAGCATCATGTAAGGGTCCATGCCATCGACCTTGGGAAGATTAGCCGTAGATTTGGAGCCAGGGGCCACCTGCTAGCACAGAAGAGTGATTTTAACTTTCTCTCATTCAGTCTGTCACCTGAGGAGATTTATTAGGTGAGGAATCTGCAGGTGGAAGTATCTGTCAGAATAGGATGTGCACTAACACTGCCTAATAACGCTGCACCTTTACGAATTCCAGAAGCTGCCAACGTTCCCATTACACAACATATGGTGAGTGCAGGAGTTTGTTTTATGAATTACAGTGGAAGGACCATTACTGGAAATTAATTTCCTCTGATGCCGCTGGAAGATGGAGGGAGGAGGGGATGTGATGAATGCAGAGAGAATACACGACAGAGAATGAGGATTACAGGTAAGTGAATTTTCTTCTATGTCATGGCAAGTTCTATCACATCCATAAACAACGGAATAGAGTTGTAAGCTAAAGAAGGTATAGCATAGGAGGGAGGACCAAAGGCATAGGAAGAAAAAATAATACCTTGGCAAATAGATTACAATTAGTGAAGCCTGCCCTACAAGGGATCAGTTCTGGAGTCAGAGTCAGTACAATAATGCTCTGTGTAAACCGGCCATATGCCACCACGTTCCCAGAGGCGATGGTTTTGCAGACACGGGCATCCTTTCTGCCTACGTTTCTGATCCATTCCACATCGGCTAGAACATCACCTTGCCAGTGCTCTATGCTACACCTCACCCCTTCAAGGAGATGGAGCGACACCAAGGCTTAAACCCCAAGAGGGCACTGAGCTTTTACATAGATAGTACAAAAGAATACCGGGGGGACGTTCAGCTCTTTATGTGGTTGTCTGGAGCAAAAAAAGGCAAGGCTCTGAAGAAGAGAACCATTTCCTGCTGGATCATGGTCTGCATTAGGATCTACTACTCATTAGCTAAAAAGCCGCCCCTGGAAGGATTTCATGCTCATTCAACCAGTTCTAAAGCTGCTACTTCTGCGTTGACACACAAAGTCGCTCTCCTGGACATTTGCCAGGTGGCTATTTGGGCGCCCCTCCGTATGTTCATAAAGCATGACTGTCTGGACAGTCAGGTTCACCGATATGAGCATTTTGCGTGCTCAGCTCTGCAGGACTTTCTGGTGTGAGTCCAACCACAGACCAACCACCCCAAAATAGGTACTGCCTTACTATCTATTCAAAAGGTGAGGAATCTGCGCCTACAAGTCTGTATCAGAACAAGTTACTTACCTTCGGTATCGCTCTTTCTGGTAGAGACTATTTTGTTCAAATAATGTAATGCTGATGTGTTGTCTTTTCGATAAAGGATTGACATCACAGATATTGAAAGAAAGATTTCACAGCCAGGTTTTCCAATCTCAATTCCAGCACATTGATAGAATAGTTTCTTTTTTGGTCGGAGACAATTCGGTCTGGCCTCCCATGTGGGGCATCTTTCCATGAAAGACATCTCTAATAATTAAAACATTCGCTGAAGGTTTCAGTATAGGAACTCTTTGAAGTATGTTCGCCCACTTGCACCACAACAAGAGCAATTGGGTGGCTGCACTGGATAACTTTATCTTCCCTTCTTTGCCTGCCCAGAAGAGACAAAACTTATGGTTGTTCTCAGAGAGTCTTTGAAAGTACAGATGACAGTAGGTTCTCTGAAGGAGACATTTGCTAGAAGTGTCTCTAGCGTTGCCCCCTTGAACTGTAATCTTGAACTGTAATCTTTACATTGGAGAATCAGTTGTGGTGAACGATCTGTAGGCTCGGGTCTGATTAAAAAAAAATAGTCTTCACATCTTATTAAAGTTTCTGAGATGAACTTGCCTTCACGAACTAGTGGTCAGATTACAGTTAGGCTAATACATTTGTTTCCGAAGATCTACTGCAACTACCTCCATTTGCTTCAACTAAATCCATGCAGGAGACTTTGGGAAGAATAGAGCACTGGTAGTGAGCTGCACCCACTTGGAACCTCAGCACTTTTCTGTCAAACTTGTTGATCGGAATTTGAAGTATGTGTCTCATAAATCTAGTGACACCACCCAAACTTACCTGTAGGGGTGAGGAATAATATTAAAAGAGCCAATATGCAGAATTGCTCTCTCTTTATCCATTTGTTGATATATGTCCATGCCAGAGTGGGTCTATACTCCAGGCTTCGACTTCTTTTCTCAACTAAGAAAATAGCATGAGTAGATGCCTTTGAAACTTTGAAGTTTGTGAATTCTATTTGTTTTCTGGATAGAATTGTGACCTCCTGAGTTAACCATGTGCAATGGAGGATCCTCAACACCTTGGATGAAATAAATGCATAATTTCATTTTGCCTCCAGATTTGACCATATTTAGCACCTAAGTGTCCTTGCTACACTGTTGTACGTAGGAAAGTGGTTGTTATTTACCTCACCACCTCCACCCACCACTTGACAATTTGTCCTATGAAACACCCAAGAGAGTTCCACCGCTCTCAGCTGTAATGGCCTAACATCGCTTAATGCCTCCAGGCTGTGAGCAAACGTTTTTCACCACTGCACCCATTCTTGTGCTATTTTGTTTTGTGGAGCAATGGAAGTGGGTGGGGGGGGGGGCGGACGTAATACTTCTTGGTCGTGGACAGTACACGACTCGGGCAGCAGAGTTTCTCTCAAGAAGAGGGTCTGAGACTAGAGGCCTATACTCCTCTTGACAACAGCTGGATGGAGCCGATGTCAGGAAGGGATGCATGATAGGTTCGACTAGGCTCATACCCAGAGCTACCATATGTTTGCCTATGACCTTTAAAAAATGCTTTCAGTAGTAGCCTCAAAAACTGGAGCAGAAGCTTTGATGCTCAACGTCTTTGCTGCTCAGTTATTTTATAAATGGAGAAGTTGTCTACCTAGGTGGAGTCCAGAGATCTGAATGAAATAAAGAATTGTGTCCAAGGCGGATAGACGACCTGCCCAGTATTGGGAGAATATGGGAACTGGATTTCCTAGATCTCTCTGAACAAATTTCCTTTTAGTGACGAGAATGGCACTTTTTTTTTAATTGATCAGTTTCCTCCTCTATGGACCTGTGACTACTATGCTCATTTGACTTGTGCTTGTCAATATGTGACAGGTTAGGAGCAGTGCCATGGGAAGAGGAAGGTTAGGCCCTGAAGGAGGCAGTGTCATTGGCATTGATGTTTAGGAAACTGGGAGTTCTCCCCTAATCATAGTATTGTTTGAAACTCTTGAACAGAGGGTTCTGGCTATGGAGAAGGTGGATCATCAGCGATGCTCCTCTAGTTCCTATTCTTCTCTCTAGACACCAGAATGTGGCATCTAATCAGTGTATGGAGCTCTTGCTTTTGGAACTGACCACATCAGGTCTGAGCCATCAGATGCTGAGAAGTTTCCAAAATCCTTCCCATCTACTTGGAGCACCGATGACATGAGGAGAGGTTTGAGGGCCCCAATGGGGAGAAGGGGAAAGGGGGCTATCGTGTCAAGCCCTAGTCACAAACAAGATTCAGTCTTCCTTGTCCTGGCAGTGGACCATAAGGCAGATCAGTATACTTCACCTGTTTAGATCTGTGATGAAATCCCTCCCTGTCCCTAGTTACCTATGTGGTATGCCTAAACGGATTTTGCACATTGTGATGAGGTATTAAACTAGAACATTACTTTCCCACAAACATTACATACTGGAGGGAGTTACAGTGTGGCTCACAGCAAAGGTGTGAACTCACCTGTGGGGAAAACACGGAAAAATAACACTCAGTGTAAAAAATGCAAGAAACCAATGAGAAATTGTAGATGTTGAATTACGCTAAAACAAAACCTCCAGAGAAAACAGAGTTTCGTCTGAAAATAGCCATAGTTCAGCAGTATTATTTGGGGGTCACTCTCTGCAGAAAAAAGTAACTCCACTGACCCGGCATAAATTTACTGTAAAAGTTTTAAAATAGTTATGTTCTCAGGCAAATATTTTTTGTTTTAAATTGACTAAATAGGTGTATTTCATAAAGAAAAAATAAGAAAATGTTGCTTTTAGGTATACAGGGAGTGCAGAATTATTAGGCAAATGAGTATTTTGACCACATCATCCTCTTTATGCATGTTGTCTTACTCCAAGCTGTATAGGCTCGAAAGTCTACTACCAATTAAGCATATTAGGTGATGTGCATCTCTGTAATGAGAAGGGGTGTGGTCTAATGACATCACCACCCTATATCAGGTGTGCATAATTATTAGGCAACTTCCTTTCCTTTGGCAAAATGGGTCAAAAGAAGGACTTGACAGGCTCAGAAAAGTCAAAAATAGTGAGATATCTTGCAGAGGGATGCAGCACTCTTAAAATTGCAAAGCTTCTGAAGCGTGATCATCGAACAATCAAGCGTTTCATTCAAAATAGTCAACAGGGTCGCAAGAAGCGTGTGGAAAAACCAAGGCGCAAAATAACTGCCCATGAACTGAGAAAAGTCAAGCGTGCAGCTGCCACGATGCCACTTGCCACCAGTTTGGCCATATTTCAGAGCTGCAACATCACTGGAGTGCCCAAAAGCACAAGGTGTGCAATACTCAGAGACATGGCCAAGGTAAGAAAGGCTGAAAGACGACCACCACTGAACAAGACACACAAGCTGAAACGTCAAGACTGGGCCAAGAAATATCTCAAGACTGATTTTTTAAGGTTTTATGGACTGATGAAATGAGAGTGAGTCTTGATGGGCCAGATGGATGGGCCCGTGGCTGGATTGGTAAAGGGCAGAGAGCTCCAGTCCGACTCAGACGCCAGCAAGGTGGAGGTGGAGTACTGGTTTGGGCTGGTATCATCAAAGATGAGCTTGTGGGGCCTTTTCGGGTTGAGGATGGAGTCAAGCTCAACTCCCAGTCCTACTGCCAGTTCCTGGTAGACACCTTCTTCAAGCAGTGGTACAGGAAGAAGTCTGCATCCTTCAAGAAAAACATGATTTTCATGCAGGACAATGCTCCATCACACACGTCCAAGTACTCCACAGCGTGGCTGGCAAGAAAGGGTATAAAAGAAGGAAATCTAATGACATGGCCTCCTTGTTCACCTGATCTGAACCCCATTGAGAACCTGTGGTCCATCATCAAATGTGAGATTTACAAGGAGGGAAAACAGTACACCTCTCTGAACAGTGTCTGGGAGGCTGTGGTTGCTGCTGCACGCAATGTTGATGGTGAACAGATCAAAACACTGACAGAATCCATGGATGGCAGGCTTTTGAGTGTCCTTGCAAAGAAAGGTGGCTATATTGGTCACTGATTTGTTTTTGTTTTGTTTTTGAATGTCAGACATGTATATTTGTGAATGTTGAAATGTTATATTGGTTTCACTGGTAATAATAAATAATTGAAATGGGTATATATTTGTTTTTTGTTAAGTTGCCTAATAATTATGCACAGTAATAGTCACCTGCACACACAGATATCCCCCTAACATAGCTAAAACTAAAAACAAACTAAAAACTACTTCCAAAAATATTCAGCTTTGATATTAATGAGTTTTTTGGGTTCATTGAGAACATGGTTGTTGTTCAATAATAAAATTAATCCTCAAAAATACAACTTGCCTAATAATTCTGCACTCCCTGTAGTTAGTTATTTAAAATCAGTTTTCATGAGAAAAAACGGTTATTAGAAAAAACGTTCTGCAGATCCTGTACTTGCTCAGAGATATTCCATTGTTTATGGATATAAAAGAATGCCATGACAGCTAAGAAAAGTTACTTATTTGTAGTCCTAGTACTGAAGTAGAGGAATCTTCATTAAAGTCATAAACGCTAGAATAATTCCATCCTGCAGGCATTGCCCCCACATCACTTTCCATAGATGAATCGTCCAGTTATTATTTTTTCTATGATGAAATAAGTGAAATATTTGCTTTCATCGTTTAGGAAAGTGGATTATTAATTGGGGTGGACCTGTCCACCTGAAATGATACGGCCACCACCTGCTAGATATCACGCTTATTAAATAAAATAAACCTGATCTCAATCACTGGTAACTTGACATAAAGTATTCATGCTCAGACCAGAGTATTTGAGCAATGCATACACAGTACAAAAGTCACACAACACACAATAAAATTATACAACTGCTTTCAAAATAAAGAGAACACACTTATGAGTAAAATAAGATAAGAATGGCCAAAATCCAAATAGGCGAAAAAGAGATACAAAGTATCAGGTTAAAATAGCCACACAAAGAACCTTTGATTTTAAAAAACGACTTTTTTATTAGAAATCAATTAAATGAATTTCGCGAATGCCAATTTTACCAAATAAGAAAAAATTACACATTTTTGTAACATTACTGAAATTTGCCGCTACCATGATGTACCTCTGTACATAAGGTCATGAGTAAAACATTAAAATTCATCTCGCACTTAAATTACACGTTAATTCATAAATTTATTATAAAAAATTCAAGGAGTCAGATACATATTTTATTATTGAAAGTTTTGCCTCAAGAACATTATAAAAACGGGCATCCACTATTTGTGGATCAGTGTGACAGTAACCTCTCAGAGGATCACACTTTGCTCAGCAAACCTTGCCCTCTGGTCAGTCAATGAAAGCTGCTTACTGGGGAGATACACTCATATTTTATGGGACATGGGTGGTGAGATCTTGCCAGCAGTCCCTGAGGAATTTCAGGCCATCCAGGATGATACAAAGTACATCCTCTGGTCTAGGTTAGACACTACAGACTGTGAGATGTTGGCACTAGGGTGGTGCTTTGAAGGCATGCTTGGATGCAATCCACGGTCTTCTCAGGGGAAGTGCAAGCTGCTTTAATAAAAATACTGTGTAATGGGTTTCATGTCCGTCAAGAAGGCCGATTCAGCATTGGAACACTTTAAAGAGAGTAGAGTCACGGGGTGTTCCTCAGGGCTATCCACCCTCAGACACAGTAGCATCAACAATCTTGCCTGTTTACCAGCTACTCTAGAGGGTTGGAGGATAGGCAATGCCAAGGACCACCACTCATGCATCAGGCACCCTAGTGGTTTTGGGGCTGTGGATTAAGCAAACCACGCCCTGACCAGCAAGGTCAGTGAACATCCCAGTCCCCTGCCCCTCCAACATCCACCTAAAAGCTGCTTTAGTTTTCCCTTAGTGGCACACAACCTTCCTGTGGGAGACAGGATCAGATACTTCCTCCAGGGTTGGCAAATTATAACAATCGATAAGGGGGACCTCCAGATTGTCCAAAGAGGCTATGGACTGCAATTCATTTTCACCCCACCATACCGCCCACCCACATCCGACCATCCCTCACGGGAGCACAGGTCCATCTTACTCCAAGCAGAGGTTCTTTTTGCCAAAAGAACCATTAACTGGATAGTGGTCCAGAAAATAGGGTCTGGCTGATATTCGTGTTATATATCCTTGTGTCGAAGAAGGACAGAGGCTTTTGTCTCGTCTTAGCTCCCCACCCTCTGAATGTTGTGGAATGAAAAATTGAAGATGCTCATTTTAGATTCAGGGAACTGGATGCTGGCTTTGGTCCTACAGACCCACAGATGTACTTGAGGTTCAAGGTGGGTCAGGATCATTTTAAATTTGTTGTGCTCCCTTCAGCCTTTCCACTACACCTTGGGTGTTCATGAAAGTGATGGTTGTGGTTGCAGCACACCTTCATAGGTCAGGGACACCAGTTTTCCCCTATTTCCATGACTGGCTGTTAAAGGCAGGCTCACCCGGGTCAGACATAGAGGGCCATATTTATACTCCGTTTGCGCCGGATTTGCGTCGTTTTTTTTGGCGCAAATTCGACGCAAAACGAACTCCATATTTATACTCTGGCGTTAGACGCGTCTAGAGCCAAAGTTCATGGAGTTTGCGTCATTTTTTTAGCGTGGACACCTACTTTGCGTTAATGATATGCAAGGTAGGCGTTCCCTTCTAAAAAATGACTCAGAGGCATGTGCGCCGTATTTACACTCCCGGGCAAAAATGACGCCCGGGAGTGGGCGGGTCAAAAAAAATGACGTCCAGCCGCTTTTGCGTAGTTTTTTAGCGCCTGGTCAGGGCAGGCGTTAAGGGACCTGTGGGCTCGGAAGGAGCCCAGAGGTGCCCTCCCATGCCCCCAGGGACACCCCCTGCCACCCTTGGCCACCCCAGGAGGACGCCCAAGGATGGAGGGACCCATCTCAGGGAACTTAAGGTAAGTTCAGGTAAGTATTTTTTTTTTTTTTTTTGTGGCATAGGGGGGCCTGATTTGTGCCCCCCTACATGCCACTATGCCCAATGACCATGCCCAGGGGACATAAGTCCCCTGGGCATGGCCATTGGGCAAGGGGGGATGACCCCTGTCTTTGCTAAGACAGGAGTCATTTCAATGGGGGTTGGGAGTCAAATAAAATGGCGCAAATCGGGTTGAGGTGAAAATTTTGCCTCAGCCTGACTTGCCCCATTTTTTGACGCCCAAGCTCCATATTCCCCTACGCCGGCGCTGCCTGGTGTAAGTAATTTTTTTTAACGCACACCAGGCAGCTCCTCCGGCTAACGTCATTGAATAAATACGGTGCCCGCATGGTGCTTCAGAATGGCGTTAGCCGGCGTTAGATTTTTTGACGCACAACTGCGTTGGCGCAGTTGTGCGTCGAAAAGTATAAATATGGCCCAGACGATCTCCAGATGATGGCAAATCTCCTGACATTGTTGGGGTTCACAATCAATGTGCCAAAGTCACACCTGAAATCTTCGCAGAGGCTCCTCTTAATTAGAGCCATCCTGGATATGGTACACTTTTTGGCCTTCACTCTACCTTTTGTTAAGGAAATTTGAGCTATGATCCAAATGTTTCAGCCTTGGTCCTGGATCACAGTGAAAGCAGCTCTGAGGTTTCTGGGCCCCTTGACACCCAGGTGGTTGGCTATGCCAATTATCATATGCGGGAACTGTAATGGAACCTGAATTCTCAGTGGGCTCAGCAGCAGGGGAGCCTATCAGATTCCATTTGTTTCAGATTAGACTGCAAAATACCTGCTGTGGTGGCTCAACAGCAATTGGATCAGTGGCAGATCCCTCGCTCACCCCCACCCACAGCGGATAGTGGTGACGGGTGCATCCCTTCTGGGATTGTAAGGTCAACTGGGAGCGGTAGGTATCAGAGGTCTATGCTCTCCATATCAACCTGTTGGAGTAGTGTGCCATTTATCTGGTGCTGAAGGCCTTTCTAACATCCATCAAAGGGAGGCTGGTTCAGGTTCTCACTGTAGGAAGCTGGCCTGGTGTGTGGTGAGCACCTATGGTGTTATCACCTTATACCAGGTCCAGGTATCCCCTATTAGTGAGGTGTAAGCAGTGCCTAGGAAGCCAGGGCTCTATAGAGGTAGCTGTGGCTGAGCAGCCAAGACTTATCTAGGAGACATGCAAAGCTTATGCAATACCACTATGGTCACAAAGCACTCACACACATGAAAGAACCACACAGTGTTACAAAAATAAAGGTGCTTTACTATAGTAACACAAATACTGAAAATACTGAATAGGCAATACCCCAACTGGGGGTAAGTAAACACACTATTATATACACATTAGAAGTCAGTGATTAGCATAAAAAGCAATCCCAAACAGTAAACACAATAGTGAAGTCCCTAGGGGGAGACCAGTGGAATGTGAAAGGCAGTCCCCCACCCAAGGAAGTGGAATCTGTAGAGGGGAGCTGGAGGTACTGGGAACCCCAAAAGGTAAGTACCAGGATGCCCCCCAGTGACCAGGAGGAAAGAGGTAAGTACCTGGTTTCCCCCAAACCCATCAAGAGGACTTTAGAAAAGGACTATGCAAGACCCAGACAAGACTGAGAAACCAAGGGTGGATCCTGACAGAAGAGGACCTGCAAAAGAAGGGGACCAAGTCCAGTTTGAGTTGGAGTGTCCAGTCGTGGCAGGAGCCACTACCCACTCTTCTGTGGATGCAGGACCAGGTCGATGATGGATGAAGAAGGTCAGCAGTGCAGCACCCGAGCAAGAGAAGAGTTCCAGAAGTGATGCAGCCGATGTCCCACGTCGGCAGTAGGGTTGCAGTAGGTCAGAGGTGCTGGAAAACCACCAACGAACCTTGGCAAATGCAAGAAACAATGAAGTCGGTTTTGCAAGGATGAAGAGGACCAGCAAGGCCTAGGGGACTCGACCCAAGGAGGGGAGTCCGAGGTGACCTTCAGCAGCTTAGAGTCACAGGAAAATGAGGCAGCCCCCACAGGTGGCCCACAGGCAGCAGGTACGGGAGTCGCGGTGAGGCCCAGGCAGCACACCTGGAAAGGAGTCCCATGTCACTGCAGCAGCAAACAGAAGACTGTGCATTGCAGGGAAGAGTGCTGGGGCCTGAGGATCCCCTTGGAGGAGGAGCAAATAGGCCTTGGCAGCTGCAAGAGTTGCGGTGCGCAGGGGTACAGTCCTGCGTGGAGAGGCTAGAGCTAACCGTCTTCCAAGAGGACCAAGGGGACCACTCCAGACCACCACCTGTGATGCAGGATCCACACAGCTCTGGAGGAGAGGAGATCTGCGCAGCCAATCGTCGTTGCAGTTGGTGCCTGCAGATGCAGGGGAGTGACTCCTTCACTCCAAGGGAGATTCCTTCTTGCTTCTTGTGCAGGCTGAAGACTCGTCACCCTCAGAGGATGCAGAGCCAGGGAAATGTTGCAGTTGCTGGAAGGAGCCAGAGAAACAATGTTTCAGAGCAGAGTCACCGCTGTAGTTGCAGAGTGTCACTTCCTTGAGGGTCCAGTTGCAGTTCCAGTGACCAGAAGGTGAAGTAAACGATGCAGAGGATTCCTGCTGGAAACTTGCATGTCAAATCTGTGGACCCACCCAAGAGCCCCTAAGTAGCCCAGGAAGAGGGATTGGTCACCTAGCAGGGTGACCACCTATCAGGAGAGGGCTGTGACGTCACCTGCCTGACCTGGCCACACAGAGGCTCCCAGGGCCCTCTGCTAACCTTGGATTCAATATGGCAGAATCAAGTGGCCACCTGGAGGAGCTCTGGGCACCATCCCTGGGGTGGGGATGGACTGGGGAGTGGTTACTCCCCTTTCCATTGTCCAGTTTTGTGCCAGAGCATGGACTTGGGGTTTCTGGACTGGTGCAAACCGGTTTATGCAAGGAGGGCACCGAATGTGCCCTTCAAAGTATACCGGTGGGTTGGGGAAGTTACCCCTCCCAAGCAATGTAACACCTATTTCCAAAGGGAGAGGGTGTTGCCTCCCTCTCCCAAAGGAAATACTTTGTTCTGCCTTCCTAGGCTTGAGCTGGTCAAGCAGCAGGAGGGCAGAAACCTGTCTGTAGCATGGCAGCAGCACGGGCTGCCTGGAAAACCCTTCAAACTGTTAGAAGCAAAGCTGGGAGTCCTCTAAGGAGCCCACAGAGTGCATGGAATCATACAACCAATACTGACAATAGTACTGGGGTGTGATTCCGACACATTTGATTGTAGCTGTGTCCAGTACACGGCTAAAATGACCCCCTCACTTGCGAAGTCCAGAGAATTGAAGCTGGAGTTCATAGGGGCACCTCGCACACAGGTACCTGCACCCTGCCCTCTGGGCTAGGAGGACCTACCATAGGGGTGTCTTACACTTACCTGGTGCAGTGACCTGTAGTGAAAGAGTGCATGCACATTTTCACGCAGGTTGCAAAGGCAGGCCTGCGGACATATTTTGCATGGGGATTCCCTGGTGCCCCAATGCCCTGGGTACCTAAGTACTATATACTAGGGACTTACATGGGGGCACCAGTATGCCAATTGTGAGGTGTACAATGTCAGGAACAACCACATTTAGAGGGAGAGCCCAGTGACTGGGGTCCTGGTGAGCAGGATCCCAGTGAACACAGTCACAAACACACTGACAGCATGCAAAAAGTGGGAGTAACCATGCCAAAAAGAGGGTACTGTCCTACACAAGCCCCCAAACGAAGGCCAATGAGGCTAGCCTTGTTCAGATGAGTCTTCTTTGTCTAAGTGGAATTATATGGAGAGTCCATCTGCACTGGAGTAGTTACTCCCAGGTCTATTTATCACCGTATAGTCCATTCCCTGTAGGGATATGGACCACCTCACAAGTTTGGGATTTTCACCTTTCATTTGTGTTAACCACAGAAGAGGGGCTTGTGGTCTGTTTGAACAAAGAGGTAAGTGCCAAACAAGTATGGCCTCAACTTCTTCAAAGCCCAAACCACAGCAAAGGCCTCCCTTTCTATGGCTGACCAACGCTTTTCCCTGGGGGTAACCATGCCAAAAAGAGGGTACTTTCCGACATTCATGGATAAAACCACTGGCATGTGGATATTTAACAAACAGAGCACATCCCTGTACCAGGAGGCACTTTACCCTCTGAGCTGGCTGGAGAGATAGGATATTTCCCTGGTCATAAACCACCTTGTGGGATTATGTGAAAGCTAGGATGGACTAGCTCAGCCGGCAGCACCTGGTGGATCATGAATAGCAATTACACTCTGATGGGTCATAGGGCATTTTCCAGCAATGGGGAGAATACTAGCTAGAACCTTTGCTCCTGCCACAGAGAACACACAATGTGAAAACCTTTGTGCAATGGATTTTCCAAGAAGGCTCTCTTGAAGATGCATTGCAGGTAGAGAGGTGCATGGAACTCCAGTACACCTTTCCGCCGCTGCCTCTCAAGCCCCTCAAGGTGATGAGGATCGAGCAGGTCCAAGTCATTTTAGTGGCTCTGGATTGTGCAAGCAGTATGATACCCGTAACGTCTGGGCATGAGCATTTGTCCTTGGATCAGGCAACTGCTTTCGGGAGGACCTCCTGTCACAGCAGAAGGCAGAGTACTGCACCTGTACATTCTGCACTTCAATGTGTGGAGATCAAGCAGCAGCCGTTTGTATGCATTCAATCTTTCTCCAAAAGCTGTGGATATCATCCTTGCTGCAAGCATTGTCGTACTAATCTGCCTATGTTGGGCGCTGTAGCAAGTTTGTAGTCTGATGTGACATATCTAATGTGGCACCCACAACATTGATCCATTGCAAGACAAACTGATGGATTTCCCATTGTTCGTTTCATCTCTGGCCCAACAAGGCAAAGTTATGTTGGTTATCTGTCAGACCTTTCAGCCTTTTTAAGCTTACTGTCTCTATTCAAATTATCTGTGGTGATGAGATTTTTTAAAAGTTTAACTCATTTATTTACGCCAATCGTCCTTCATGATGGCACAGTGGGATTATAATTTGGTTCACATTTCTATTCTGTGCACTGCTTTCGAACCTATGGGCAGATGTCCATCATGTTCTGTAACTATTCAGTCTTTCTGGTCGCAGTGACGTCGGCTCGTCATATAAGTGAACTCAAAGCTCTCTCAGTGCAGCCACCTTAACCACCTTTTTTAATAAAGTGGTACTGCGGATCCAGGTGGTCTCTTTGCTGAGTGTTGTACTGGCTTTTCACACTGCATAATCCATCACTCTAACAACATTCCTTGCCCTGCCTCACCCCTCCAAAGGAAGAAGACGGTCTCCGTCGCTGGATCATAAAAGAGCTTTGAGTTTCTACTTTGATAGAACATTGTGTGGATGATAAGCTCTTTGTAGGATTCCATGTGGCAAAGCAGAACATAAAAGGACTCTAGTGAGGTGGATAGTCCACTCTATCAAGATCTGCTAAGCACTAGCCAAGAAGCAACCCCCTGATGAGGGGCTGAGGACCCATTACACCAGGGCCATGGCTGCTACTACTGCACTGGCATGGTGAGTGCCTGTACTTGCCATGTCAGGCTGCTACATGGGTGTCACTACACATGTTCATGAAGCACTACTGCCTTGACAGCCAGGTCTGTCACAAAGGGCATTTTGTTTGGCAAGACCTCTAGGACTTTTTGATCTGAGCCATTCTACAAACCCCCAATCTTGGGAAGTACGACTTTGTTATTAACCTCAGATTCCTCACCTTTAGAACAGATATCACTTTTTCTGGTGAATACTCTAACTGCAAATTCCTACCACTCCACCTCCTCTTTCCTGTTCTGTGAACTGGTCTCCATTCCAATCTAAAAAGTTAGCAGTCAAGGAATCTGCACATGGGTATGAAGTGATTATTGTTGGGCTCCCACCCCAGGTCATGGACAGAGTCAAGAAAGAAAATCACCTCAGCTTTCAAGAGTGGCGCTTATATGTGGCACCGTTTTTCTCTTCCAAACAGTAAGAAGGAGCAGAGCTGTTAAAATCCTCCAAATTCAGTCTAGCATGTGAGGATATTCTATGGTTCAGGAATCTGCAGTTACAGTATTCACCAGAAATTGTGTTAACGAAGGTAGGTAACTTGTTCATATTAATTTTAAAAAAAATTACATTTAAAGAAATCTATTCATAATATCAAAATAATATAAAAATATGTAACTCACAAACAGAATAAAAATATATCTTTTTAAAATAAGTGCAAAAACGCAGTTTAAAAAAAAAGAATTTGAATATAATTAAAAGAATACTTACTAAAAACAGTAGGTATTAAAAAGCAGACAATGTTAACAGAATAATTAAAATAGCACCACAGAAAATGATGAAAATATTTTACATTAAACAAACTTCAAATGAATTAAAAAAAAATAAACAAAAATAATTCAGAGAAAAAAAATTAATTTGAGGGGTTAAATGCACTACTTCAACACCAACCTAACCAACAGTAGATAAAGTGTTGGACTTTAGAGGGGTCAGAACTACTATTCCCACTAGAGCGTAAGCAAAAGTATGCAAAATATTTAACTTTGGAGGGGTCAAATTCACTACTCCCATTCCAACCAGACCAACAGGGACAGTGCTGGACATTGGAAGGATTAATACGATCTCTACTCCAACGTAAGCAAAAGTATGGAAAATGATTTATATATATATATCAAAATATCAACTAAAACAATTAGATTTAACACACTTCCCAATCTATTACCCTATAATTCCAATGACCACAAAAACAAATTATCTGAATAGAAAATATCACTTTAAAATTATTATTAAAAACATCTTTAAACATATCTAATATCCAAATTATTAAAAACAATTAAATACCACAATTTAATTAGCCAATGATCAATTAAAAAATGAATTACCATATTTCTAGAATTTATTATAATTTTTAAAAATTACATAATTAACAGCTTCAAAATATAATCAATTACAAAATATTCAATAAACGTACCACTTAATTGTTCTACAACCAACAAAACACCAAAAAAACGATATTAAAAAAACCTTTAAATATATTACCAAATCCTAAACAAAAGTACACTAAAAATAATACAACTTTCTTAACATTAAAATAATAACATAACAACAGCTTTAAAAGCTAAAACTAAATAATTAAAAAACAACATTAGGTTCAACTGTATTAAAAAAATTGTATAAGACTTAAATAACTATTCTTGCCTTCAATATTCTGCCCCCTGATATCACAACAGTGTTAAAACAATATCTGTGCCAATTTATATTTTTTTAAACAATATTTTGGTGGAATACTGGTAGGCACAGCACACAGCCCTTGTGGGGGCCACAGACAGCCTTCTTTCTCTCACAGGAGGGACACGTCTCAAAATGAGAGAGGTGAAATCTATTTTTTGTCCTTATTCACCTCAGGTTACCCTCTAAATTCTTGTTCTGATACCAAAAACATCCTTAGCTTAGAGGGATCACTATAGCCAAGGGATATGTGCTGTTTTCGTCATAATACCATGGCAACCAAGCCAGGTAGTGAAGTACTAATGTAGCCAATAGGTGTAATCATAAGACAGATCCCTGGAAGATCCTCAATAGAACTCACAGCTTTACTTTGCCAAATGCCCATCTCATGCCAATCTCGTTCCAGCCACTTTGCCAAAGGTGCCCAAATCTTGTGCTTTCTGTTTTCTGGACTCTTCGTGCCCATTCTAAGCTTGTACTCAATGGACCTTAGCCAGTCCTAAGCTTGTACTCCATGGACCTTAGCCAGTCCGCCAATGTCTGAGGGAGATTATTTTTCAACCACTTCCTACAAATCTCCCTGAGGGCTAGGAGAATCATGTAGAAGATCAATTTCGAAACACTTTTTCCCAGACTGGGCTGGTAATCCAAGACACCATAATGAGAGAGAGGTTTACCTGAACTTGTACCAGTTAAAGCCTTCCTCACATCCTTCCAAAATTTCTGGATTCTCGAACATTCCAAGAACATGTGAATATCACCTGCTTTTCCAAATCCACCCTTCGCACACCTCAGCGTTCCACCTGTTACAAACTTTGATATCCTGAGTGGAGACCAATAATCTCTCTGAAGGGAGAAAAGGTGATTCCTCCTTAAGTAGGCAGGCTTGACAGTGCTATAAGGAAGACTCAAAGATACTTGCCATAAATGATATAAGTGGAGCTCTGGGAAGTGTTCCTTCCACAGCTCCTCAGGCAACGCAAAGTCTCCATCAGCCATGTCAATCATTAACCAGTTCCATCTTGAGACTTCCTTGTTTTTGGGTACTCCCACATTTAGGGGGTCATTCCGACCCTGGCGGTCCAAGACCGCCAAGGCCGGGGACCACGGAAGCACCGCCAACAGGCTGGCGGTGCTTCCCAGCCCATTCTGACCGCGGCGGTAAAGCCGCGGTCAGAAAAGGGGATCCGGCGGTTTCCCGCCGGATTTCCCCTGCATGGGCTGAATCTCCATGGCGGCACTGCAAGCAGCGCCGCCATGGAGATTCCGACCCCCTTACCGCCATCCTGTTTCTGGCGGTTTTTACCGCCAGGAACAGGATGGCGGGAACGGGTGTCGCGGGGCCCCTGCACTGCCCATGCCACTGGCATGGGCAGTGCAGGGGCCCCCTAACAGGGCCCCATAAAGATTTTCACTGTCTGCTTAGCAGACAGTGAAAATCGCGACGGGTGCAACTGCACCCGTCGCACCCCTGCAACTCCGCCGGCTCTATTCGGAGCCGGCTTCCTTGTTGCAGGGCCTTTCCCGCTGGGCCGGCGGGCGCTCTTTTGGCGGTCGCCCGCCGGCCCAGCGGGAAAGCCAGAATGGCCGCCGCGGCCATATGCCGGTAACCGCGTGGCGGGCGGCGGTCAGAATGACCGCTTTAGTCTCTTCCAAATCATTTGAGTTGCCTTTCTCCATAGGTGACACTTGGAACCAACTCTTAATTTGAAGGTATTTAAATCTTCAGACTGTATTATTCACCCGTTCACAGAACAAGCTCCAGGACATAAACCTACCCTCCTCAAGCAGTTGGCCCCACCTAAAGATACCCGCCTCTTTTAAGGGAAGAGACAATCTGTCATTAACCCAGTCAGGGGCGCCTGGTAAATCCCTTAAAGGTGTGAACTTGCTATAATAAGAACTTTTGGCGGCCTTACTGATACAATACCGTACTTCAGCTATATGTTATGTTATGTTATATAAGTATTTATAAAGCGCACTAAATCTGAGGGTATCAAGGTGCCATCAGGGACATGCATAAGACAGAAGAGCACAAGTTTATTCAAGGCCATTTTGAGCAAAGTGCCAGGTTTTCAACCATTTTTTGAAAATCGAAAAGTTTCCCTCCTTTGCCATATTAAGCGGTAAGGAATTCCATAGCTTGGCTTCTGCCACTGAAAAAGCCCTACCTCCCCATCTGGTTCTATGAAATCTAGGGACAATTATCAATCTGCGAAAAGAGGATCTAAGTGATCCGGTAGGCAAATACCAGTGAAACATGGCATTAAGCTGTTCAGTGCTATTGCGATAAAGAGCTTTATGAACTAGACATAAGGGCGCTCATTACGACCCTGGCAGTCATGAGCCCGCCAGGGCCACAGTGGAGGTCGGGCCACCGCCAAAGCAGCGCTCCGGCCTCTGCATTACAACCGAGGCAGAGCCGCCACGGTCTGACCGCCAGGTTCCTGACAGCCTGGAGGTGCCAACAGTCTCAATCTGCCAGGGTAGCGCTGCAAGCAGTGCTGCCCCCTGGATTATGAGTCCCCTTTCCGCCAGGTCTCCCCGCCATGCAAAGGCTGGCAAGAAGGGAGTGCTGGGGCCCCATGAGGCCCCTGCTCTGCCTATGCACTTGTCATGGGAAGTGCAGGGACCCCCTTAGACAGCCCCTCGAGCTTTTCACTGCCCGAATTACGGGCAGTGAAAAGCACGACAGGTGCTGCTGCACCCAACGCACCACAACCTTGCCGCCAGCTTGATTACGAGCGGGCGTCAATGCTGTGGTGAGTATTCTGTCAGGCCAGTGGGTGGAAATGCTGTTTCCGCCCGGTGGCCCAGCAGAAAACTCATAATAGGGATGGCAGGCAGAAAACCGGAGTGGCAGTTTACCGTCCGAAAGTTTGGCGGGCGGTCTCTGCCACCCGCCAAACTTGAAATGAGGCCCAAGGTCTTAAAGACAATTCTCTTTTTGATGGGGATCCATTGAAGGGTTTTCAGACTTTCCCTAATAGAGACCTGCCTGAGAATGTTCAGAATAAGCCTTGCAGCCACATTTTGTGTCAACTGCAACTTATTTATACTTTTCTTATCCATGTTTAGATGGAGGGAATTATAATAGTCTAAGAGGGGGGTGATAAGAGCAATACAATAGTTTGACGTAAATCATTGGGAATAAAAGGGAATATCTTCCTCGGTATTCTGATTATATAGAAAAAAGGTATTAGATGTAATATGCCTAGATTACATGCAGATTCTACAGGAGTGGGAAGAGAACCACACTCCACGGGCCACCAGATATCAGACCATATTGATTTCTGGGTCCCAAATACGAGTGTGTCTGTCTTTCAGGCGCTGAGCTTCAGCGCATTGTTGCTCATCCATTTCTCAATGCAGGACATGCATTGCCTAAAGGATAGGGCGATGGAGGTCACTTCATTAGACATTGTCACAATGATTTGCGTATCGTCCGCATAAGATTGAACTTCAAAACCAAAGGACCAAACAAGGGCAACCAATGGTGCCACATAACTGTTGAAGAGTCAGACTCAACACAGAGCCCTGAGGGACACTGCACAGGAGACTAAAGGCATCAGCCCTAAAGTCCCCACAATTGACCACCTGGACTCTGTCAGTCAGAAAGGAGGACAGATGACTGAGTGCACGGCCACCTATCCCAATCTCTCTCAACCACTGAATCTTTTGCATAGGCCACGCCTATGTCAAATGCAGCGGACGGATTGAGTAGGAGAAGAATGGCTGTGCAATATAGCACTGGATATTGTCAGTTACTGCTACAAGAGCAGTTTCTGTGTTGTGGCCAGATCTAAAACCATTTTGTGGGGAATCCAAGACTCTCTGTGAATAAATGAACTCAACTAACTTTTGATTTAAGAAAGTTTCTAAGATCTTGGCATCAAATGGGAGAAAAGAAATAGGGCAATAGTTCTTAAAATCAGTTGGATCAGCATTTGTTTTTTTCAATAGTGGGGTAACAGAAACCCGTTTCCAAGCAGTAGGAAATCTGCCAGATTGGAGAATTTGTGTGAAATATTCTGTAAAAAGTCTGCAATGGGCTCAGGGGCCAATTAAAAGCATTTTGCGGCACAAGGATCTAATGGAGATCCTGATTTAATTATGAGAAGAAGTTCCTTCGACTCTACGGGAGAACTTGTTGGAAAATCTGACAATATTTGCCCAGCTGGGTCCTTAGAAGTGGGGGGGGGATGCTGAAACAGGTAGGGTATCGCAGGGGAGATCAAATGAGGAGTAAAGATCAAGAATCTTATTTTTTTAAAAGACAAGCCATACCATCACAGAAATCTTGAGAGATAGGGGTCTGATTCTGCGATAGGAAAGAGGCCAGACCATTATTAGTTTTAAACAGGCACCTAGAGGAATTACTGGCAGTCCTAATTTTCTCTATAAAAAAAAATGCAGATTTTGCAGTTTTGATCACCAGTTTGTATTGTAGCAACAAAATCTTGTGCTTAGTTTTTTTCAGGAGATTTTTCCTCTAAATTAGAGGTAATAAGCCATTTGTGTTCCTGCTTTACACACTTCAGTTGAAGCTCCTTATGTTTGACGCTATACCAGGGAGCAGAGTGTTTCATCCTAGGCAGAGTTTTAGTGTTTAATGGGGCAATGGAGTCGAGGGAGGAGGAGACCCAGGTGTTAAAACTTTCAACAGAGTAGCACTGAGAAGACACTATGGGCCTTATTATGAGTTCGGCAGATGGTCTTGGCCGTCCGCCAAACATCCGACAAGAAGGTTGCCACTATAGTGGCTGACTCCCCAATGGGCCCATTATGAGTTTCTCGCTAGGTCAGCAGGTGGAAACCAGTTTCAGCCCACCGGCCTAGCGGGAAAGACCCTACAGCATTGTCACGGTGCCCTCCCTGAGCCTCGTTTCAATGAGTATGGGTAATCGAGCCGGCAGCAATGCTCTAGGATGCAGGGTGCACCAGCACCCACGCAATGTTCACTGTCTGCTTTCATTGCAAGGGTGCTGGCCGGGGGGACCCTGCATTGACCATGCCAATGCAAAGTGCATGGGCAGTGCAGGGGCTACCCTGGGGTCCCCTGCACCTGTTCTCTACCAGTCTTTTCATGGCGGTGTTACCCCCATGAAAACGCTGGCGGATAACAAAGTCATAATCCCCAGGGCAGCACTGCTTGCAGCTCTGCCCTGGCGAATTAGGACCGCCACGACTAATTCTGGCGGTCTGACTGTGGCACAACCGCCGCGGTCATATTGTGGCGTTTGGACCACTGCATTTGGCGGCGGTCTGTACCCCACCGGGAGTATGGCAGTCAAGAGACTGTCAGACTCATAATGAGGCCCTATGGTGTGTTTGGAAACATGGAGGGCGTGCTCAAAGCGAGTAGTGGTGATCTGATTCACTGGTCTGTAGTTAATCAGCTAGCATCTTTCCATTTTTTAACATATAAGCCCAGACATAGTATCACAAATTCAGTAGTGTCAAGCCACCATTTTCCCCCTCTTCCTTCACAGTTTCTTCCAAGCTATCTGTGCCCTTTTGAGGCCCAGATAAAACTGTTGAGCCTACCTTGCAACTTCTCTAACCCTTTAATCTTAAAAGGGTAAGGAACTGCACTAAATAGGAAGGTAAGTTTTGGCACAATGTACATCTTGACCAGATTCATTCTCCTACATATAATAAGCGTTATATTGGCCCAACTCATCAGATTTCATGCCTCTTTTTTAACTCTTAGAAAATTCTCTTCAGGTAGCGCCCTAATATCTTGTGTAATATTAACCCCTAAATACCTCATTTCTTTCTTGACCCAACTACTTTCGAACGTCATATTCCAGGTCATTATTTCGGTCTTGAGGTTTTTGACAGAATACCCAGCAGCCTTGCCAAATCCTAGGGCCTGTCTCTCAATTACTGGTAGTGCCACCCGAAGGTCAGATGTATAGACCATAAGGTCATTCGCGTGAATTGCGACCTTTTTCCCCAGCCATTACATCTAAAGGGAGATATGGCTACTTAATTTCTAATTTTATTGACCAACAGTTCGATATAGAGATTAAACAGTAATGGGGATAATGGACATCCCTGTCTAGTTCCCCTAGTTATTCTAAATGAACGGGTCAGATTCCAATTTATTAAAACTTTAGCAGAGAGATTTTAACATATCGAAGCTAAGACCTACAAATATTCTCACCTAAGTTGTACAGCTTTATTATCGACTGCAAATAAACCAAGTAAACTCAATCAAAAGCTTTTGTAGCATCCAAGGTTATTACTGCAAAAGGTATCTTATATACAGATGCGAGATCTACAGATCCAAAGAAACCGTAAGTTAGCTCATAAAGGGACCTCCCCTTTAAATAGCCATTCGGGTCCTTATGCAGAAGATCCCCAATCACTCCATTAAGTCTTTCTGCCAATATCTTGGCGAAGATTTTATAATCACAATTTAGGAGTGAAATTGTCCCGTAGGACTCGCAAGTTCTAGAACACTTTCCAGGCTTTAAAATTAATGTAACTGTAGCTTCACTCCATGAAGGAGGAATTGATGCCCTTTCTTAAAGATCTCACTGAATAAGTTTGTCAACAGCGGCAACAGGGATAAAATTAAGATTAAATAAACCTCATGTGGTAGACTATCCAGCCTGCTGCTTTACCTAGATACTGGACTGTATAGCATGCTTGACCTCCTGATGGGTTATAGCGCAGTTAAGAAGAATTTTCTTGTTTCAACCAGGACTTCACCCCCTCCTCTGAGGTCCCTAAATCTTCATAATACAAGTTTTTGAAAAAATCCTGAAACGCCTTTTCAAATTGCTCACTATCTCTTAGCAACGTACCTGTATTATTAATGAACAATATAGAGGCACTCGTTTATCTAATAGACTTATGCAAATGATAAATATAAGAGAATTAAATAAAGTCACTGCAATTGCTCCAAATGTTCATCAGATGAAATCCAACAGATAGAATGCCATGAGAAACAGTCCAATATTGAAGAGGCGTCAGTAGTCTTCAGCGTGGTTCAACAATCTTGTAGTTTAATATCTTTGTAACCAATAATGAGCTTGATGTTTCTCTGTTCCATACAGACCCCACAGCCAACACGTGTTTCGTCCAGGGACCACCCCATCGACTTAGTCAGGTCTGCGCCAGGGAACCAATCGAAGGAGCTCTATCCTTTGATACAGCTCGTATTTAGAGAACAAGCATTTTACGTCCAGATTAACCTGATTCAGTCATTTGTAAGACTGTGCCGTCATACCAGCCTGAAAATCCAAGCATGTAGTCTGGTCGCGACCAGGTTAATCTGGACGTAAAATGCTTGTTCTCTAAACACGAGCTGTATCAAAGGATAGAGCTCCTTCGATTGGTTCCCTGGCGCAGACCTGACTAAGTCGATGGGGTGGTCCCTGGACGAAACACGTGTTGGCTGTGGGGTCTGTATGGAACAGAGAAACATCAAGCTCATGATTGGTTACAAAGATATTAAACTACAAGATTGTTGAACCACGCTGAAGACTACTGACGCCTCTTCAATATTGGACTGTTTCTCATGGCATTCTATCTGTTGGATTTCATCTGATGAACATTTGTAGCAATTGCAGTGACTTTAATTAATACTCTGATATTTATCATTTGCACAAGTCTATTAGATAAATGAGTGCCTCTATATTGTTCATTGGTTTCCTGATTGGCTTGTCAATCAGCTGGGGGGTTGAGGGTGTAATCCCCATTGAGTGCACCGTGTTTTGATTCATGAGAGATCTTTACTCATACCTAAGGGCTTTGAGCGCCAATGTTTTCTTAACCCAACACCCTCTCTCAGAAACTTACCTGTATTATTACATTTAACTTCCTTAATCAAATGTCTTACTTGGTCCACTTTGGATTTCCAAGCCAACAACCTACCACAATTTTCACCATATTTAAAATTGGGTTAACTTGCTAGATTCTAACCTCTTTTTAACTCTGTCATCGATTACTGCAGGTCATTTACTTTTCATATTTTGCATGGAAGTCTAAAGCTTCTTTCTCATCATACTCAAAATGCGTTTGACACAGTTTTACCTCGAGCTCCCATATTTGAGACTCCATATATTTAACCTCATTGATATAGGCTTTCCTTTTGAAGGCCGCTATGTTGATGATTTATCCTCCTTAAAACGCTTTATAGGTATCCCACACTTTCCCTGGAGATGCTGAGCCTAAATTCATACAGAAGAATTGCTCTGTCTCGAAAGGGAGTATTTCTACAACCTCGTCTAATCTGTTAATTTCACCCCAACTTGCTAGGGTTAAATCTAATAACACTGCTGAGTGGTCTGAGATGTGGACCTGAGCTGTTTAATCCCTTGAACCTGGCTCTTTATACTTTGATCCACTAAAAAATAATACACTCTGATTGATGACCATATTTTTCAAAGTTATAGGTGAATTCTCTTTTAGACCCCACCCTCTCCCTTCAACTATCACACAACCCCAACTGAGTTATGATCAATTTAATTTGGGATAACATTTTTAGGTTAGTTACCAATCTACTCTTGATCGATCTATCCAAAGTGCAGTTAAGAACTACATTAAAATCTGTCAGAATAATGGGGTCTGTAAAGTCTAGTAAGTTAGCCAGCATTTCCCTAAGGGGACCTGCATCATCTATATTCAGACTGTAATATCCCGCCAAGGTGTACATCAGATCATATCCCAATAACCTAGTGATGACCCATCTCCCTTCCTTCCTGACAATGCTTTCTTTGATATAGATCTTTGTGTTGTTCTTTAACAATATAGCCACCCCTTGCGTGGTAGTGTTGTGATTGTACACACCACATGCTGGACACATTTTCTTAGTTTGAATATATCGATGCACTCTCTCTCAGTGAAATGGTTCTCCTGCAGGATGACAATATGAGCTATGGAATCTTTTATGCATAGCAATAGTCTTTCACTTCGCCCTGTCACCCGCAAACCATTAACATTCCAGGATAAAATGTTATCCTGAGCTACCATATCTCGAACCAACAGCCCCTATCTGACAGGCAACAGCACCCACAAAATGGGTAGTAACAGACCAAAGGGTGGCGAGAATATCTAAGGCATCTGAGGTTGTATTTTTTTTCCTTTCCCCCCTAATGCCCCCCCACCCTGTGACCCCGCTTTTACCTCCACCCGCCCCTGGAGAACCTTCCCTAACTTCCTCATGGCCAATGGTTTTAGGGAGCACTCTCACCAAAGTGCACATTATATCGAAAAATGGTAAAGGACCAACAAATAAGAGAACAAAGAAAAGAGCCAACAAGGAGAAATACCCATACCAACAAAGAGAGAATTAATCATTCCCTACCCTTGCCGCTACCATTGTGAGAGATAGTTTTAATGAAGTCATCCACTTTCTTGTGACATCTAAAGTTATATATCTTATTATTAAACATCACTCTAAGGGTGGCAGGAAATTTCAGCTGAACTGTGGCCTACCTTTCCAGCTCCCACTGCTTATTTAAAGTGATCTGTGAGACATCTGATTTGATTTCAAAAGTTTTACCTTCAGGTGTCAATGTCTTCAGTTTGAAAGCACTTAAGAGAATCTGCTCCTTTAACTTGTAGGTATGAAAATTGACTAAAATCTTTCTCTGTTTGCTCCTACTGGGGTTCATCTTAAAGGGTCCCTCTGTACCTTTTGTATGTCATTAAGAATATCCTGCTTAGGGCATCAATCTGTGTGCCTAACTTAATCAGCTTTGCCACAAACAATTTAAGGTTATCCCCCTCTGCCCTCTCCGGAACATTTACAATTTGCAGATTAAGTCTCATCTGATTATTTTCCAATGATTCCAACTTCCTTTGACAATCTTCTTCCACTACTTTCAAGAGACTTAAGTCTTCTTTATTAGTCTCTGCCAAAGTTTTTACCTCCTTAACTGCGTCCTCCAAGATGGCAGTTCTGTTAGCTAAATTGTCTATTTTCTTCTCCAATTCATCACAGGCTTCTCAAATTTCTTTTTGGTTATGTTCAGACACTTCAAATCTACTCCTAGTCTCTAAAGTAAGGGCCTTGACAACGACTCAACTGGGTACCCTCCATGCGCCTCGTTTCGAGGAGTATGGGTAGGGTCTGGGCCTAAAGTACTCGACTGAGGATTCCCACCAGACAAGGCTTCCCTTTCCTCAAGGGGGATTCCTGTTACCAACAAGGGTTGTTGTATGGCCTTATCCCCTTCGCCCAACTCCTTCATTACTAAAGCTTGATACCTGTCGGAGGTAGCTAGATCTAACAGAACCCCAGCCACCGTAATAACCGTAACACGTGTATTATGAGGGCTCAAGGCATCCTCCTGCAGCTCTTCTTGAGACGTCCCCTCACACATACCTTCACTCAAAATTAATGTCTTAGGGACCACTTTAAAGTAGGGGCACAGTGAAGGGGTGATTTTTAATTGCGTTCCAGCTTCCCAGGGTTTCCTCGACCTTCATTCTGAAGAGATACCCTCTTACAGGGGACGGGTTCTTAATAGAGGTGAAATTCACTGAAGAGACTGAGGAAGCACTATGCTCACTTTCAGCGCCTATTCCTTCCACATGAACTAGGGTCTTTGGGTCATCATTCGTAATCTCTTTATGAACACTTCTCAGCACATATCTAGTGTTCCTACCAGACTCACTCTCCCCCCTTTAGCCACAGCAGTTTTTGTACTTTTAGTTTCAAGACCCACACTCACTTTAGGTGCCAACAACCTTACCCCAAAGCTTGGTCCCCCTCCAATGTAGGATCCTAAACATGCTGCCAGTTCTTCTGCTTCAGGGCTTTGCTGGCAAACCACCAGTAATTCAGCTGCTGTGCCAACTGCTCGTATTCCACTGCCTCTGGGGCGACTTCTAAGAATGCCTCCTCTCCGCCTCCCCTGGAAGTGGATTCTTGTCACCGCTCTCCGACCACTGGAAAGGTTATGTGCAGCCCTTATCCAGCGATCTTCCCTCTCGCTCTCTCCTGGCCCCGCTGTGTTCTCTGTATTCACTGAAACCTCTCCATGGCTCTGCCGAACTCACAAGAGCCAAAAACCAAAGACTACAATAAGCACAGGTAAGGGGTAGTTTCACAAAAGAAGGCTCATTAAAACAACAGAAAAAGGAAGAGAAAACATTTTCCCAGTCCTAGAAGCAGCACATGCCTCTGTTTGTGCCTGCAGTGGTGTTTACTCCTGTGACCTGTCACTAGCCGACCGCCATGTTCTCCCCAATGTCCCCAAAATCTTATAAAAACATTTTTAAAAAACACCTCAAAAGATAGAATGATAGTAAAGATATCGAGTGAAAATGAAAAAGCTAAGTTTTTCTGACAATCTGTAGTCAAAATGTAGATGTGAAATCTAACATGCGCACTGAAATTCTATTGACACTGAACCTAACTATAACATCCCTGCAACCTTAAAGTAATATTGAATTACCATATGTTAATCCAACCACCCTGCAGGCATCCCGTGGATGTATCCAACCCCCACATGCGGCCAAACCTAAAAACACATGCTGTGGGTCTGTGAGTGGATGTGTGAATGCATGAGTGGGTATGAGAGTGCATGCGTGAGTGGCTCTGTGAGTGGTTTTGTGTGCCTGTGAGTGTATGTCTGTGTGTGTGTGGGTGTGCTAGTGATTTTGTGGGTCTGTGAGTGGCTGTATGGGTGAGTGGTTGTGTGGGTCTATGACTGGGTGTGGTAGTGGTTGTGTGGGTCTGTGAGTCGGTGTATTTTTTAACAGGTCTCTGGATCTGTCACAGATTCACATGGAGGGCCATGCTGAGAACTGCAGAGGATCTATGGATCCTTGTGTGCCCCCCCAAAAAAAGTTTTTGGCCAATTTCTAGCCCATTACAGATCCCTCTATCAGTCACATGGGGTCAGTATACCTCTATCCTGACACCAAATATCCTATTTCATCTCTAGTCCACCCCCCTGGACTAAGTGGCAATATACAAAATGGCAACTGCAACTTTCCTGTCAGGTTGCAACCTGCCAATTGTAGCATTCCTGTTGGCACAGTGGATCTGCACTCTAGATATAAATACAGCTTTTTTTCTTTAATAACTCCAAAACTACTGAACACATTTACACCAAGTTACGAAAAGAGATCTTTCTGAACCAAGTTATATCTTTCTGCCAAATTCAGTGTAATTTAATCCAGTAATTCGGAATGTAGTTATGTCTAAAATCCCTATAGGACATTGCATGGGAAAAATGTTTTTTGTAACCCCTCCCTCCTCTTTTTCTCAGCCCCTGCTTGACAAATCACCCCTGAAACTTTCCAGAAAGCAGCTGATGTGAATGGTAGACTAGTTTGAAACATTTTGGAAAGATTTGTTAAACCGCACCAAAGTAATGAGCAGAACTAAAAACACTTTTCCTAAGGAAACTAGGTCCTAACTACAAATACCTACTGTTGACCGCCAGTAGGTAATATATATATATATCGGTTAGAAAAATCTCTAAGGTGACCCTTAGGTACATTTTGCAATAAATCAAAAACTGGCACTACTTTGGATTTATCATTCTGAGTTGTTTGATACCAAACAACCCAGAATTCAGAGTGGCCAACATGTAGTTGTGAAACTTGTACTGACCAGTGTCCAGATGATGTATTAAAATGGCTGCCCTGTTCACTTACCATGTTCCAGGTTTGGCAAGGATACAGTAGGAGCATATTGCTCGGCATCTATGCTCACACATACCATATATTGCACCCACTGAAAGTATTGACAAATGTCGCTAACTCTAGGATGAAGGAGTCTCCAAAGAGGCCCCGTTGAGCAATACAGACTGCTTCAGATGTCGCCAACTCTCCTAGTTTAGGGTCAATTTTAATTAGCAAGGATTTGCACCTTTCTGTGAAAAGAGTGCACTTTGCATTTCCCGAAAAATTATGGCTCGCTGAGCCCAGCCTGACAAAGCCTCAGGGGAGACAAGGGTGCTGGATGCCTTAGCATCTTTGTCCAGAACCAGAATTTTTGACAAGGGGCATAGCACCTCTAACAGTTTATCCTGACATGAGCATCAGGAGCGATCTACCCCTTTTTTGGGGTCCTTTACAAATTTGGCCAAAAAGGTGGCCATCCTGGCATCAATGTCAGGAGTGAGGGCAACCTTGCCTTTCAGTGAAGGGCACAGGCATTCAGTCCAAAGGCAGATGAAGACTTCTTTGTCAAAAGGTTTTCACAGGTAGCCCACCACATTGGTCGCTACTTTTGGGGCCAGAGACCACTCTGCAGAACGTGGATACAGCAAGTCATCCGGGTCCAGCATGTCTGAATCTGGCTGCAAGGCCATTGTCTGACTTGTATTCCTGTGGCAGGGAGGAAGGATTGTTGGACGGTGCCAAGGCCTAGTTGGCTCCACATTGCCCTCGCCATCTATGACTGTAGGGGAATCAGCCCAATTCACAGGATCCGGGGAAGGAAGGCGGGGGAGGTACCCCACAAGATACTGCAAATGGGGGACAGGGGTGTGGAATTTATTAAAATATCTACTTGTCCACGGGACAGGTTGCTTCTCAAATCTACTTGTCCTGTAAACAGATCTACTTGTCCCTTTGGTGCCATGTAGTGTGGCACCAAATTATGGCAGCAATCTCATTATGTAAGAGCTCTGATAAGAGCCTCTCTGATTATGCCAGGGCTACTACCATAGTAGGGCTTGAATACTTGCAGTTTCAATCCCTACTGTAGCAATTTCCTTATTTTTCCACCTTTCTGCAGATCTGCATACTGGGGCTGGAGGAAGCAGTAAGCAATAGTTCCAGGGCTGGAATGCCTTTGAGTCTGCAGACCTACTAACCTGCATGTTTTAAAGATCTTCACCAGCTTCTCTCTAATATTTTCCCATAATAAGAAAGGTTGGACATTTACTCCTGACAATGGCAGAATTAGAACTTCTTCCAGGGTTGGGAAGAAAGTGGCTGGAGGGAAAATGAACTTGCAAAGGCTCAATAGATTTTCACATAAACAAATCTACACATGCGTATTTACCCATGCTAAAATACAGTTCACAAATATTTTATAGGGGTACGACATATACCATGGGTGCACTTTTGTGACTTTCTTTAAGAATTTGGGGCCACATGTAGGTAGGTTCAGATTTGCGACCCGCAAATTGCGAGTCGCAAATCCGAATGTAGGATGGTGTCCCTGACACAATCCGTGATTCGCAAGGGCTTCGCAAATGCACACCTCATGAATAATCATGAGGTGGGTCGCAATTTGTGACCCCCTTGCGAATGGCGGCCTCACAGGGATGGTGGCCTGCTGGAGACAGCAGACCACCATGTCTGTGACTGCTTTTCAATAAAGCATTTTTTTTTTTTTTTAATGCAGCCCGTTTTCCTTAAAGGAAAACGAGATGCATTACAAAAACGAAAAATTAAACGTTTAAATGTTTACAGTGACATTCACAATGGGGAAGGGGTCCCAGGGGGATCCCTTCCCTTTTGTGAAAGTGTTAGCACCCATTTGAAATGGGTGCAAACTGCGATTGGTTTGCGCCCGCGTTCGCAAAACAATCCTACATTGCACTGCGAGTCGCAATTAGGAAGGGAACACCCCTTCCTAATTGCGAGTCGCAAACCCGTTTTGCGATTCGGTAACCAGGTTACCGAATCGCAAAACTGGGTTGGTGCACCGCAATGTGCTTTTTGCATGTCGCAAACAGCGAAAGTCGCTGTTTGCGACATGCAAAAAGCTACCTACATGTGGGTCTTGGTCCCTAATTAGGTCTGGTGTTAAAGACATTTTGTTTTTATTAAACTTCTATTTCTCTCTCTTTCGGCTGGCTTTACTGTGAGTGATCGCATTCTTCTCTTCCACAAGGAGCATATTGGCACACAAAGTAGTTTTGTTCAGTGTCAGGAACTACAGTGGCAATCAGTGACGTAACGAAACTGGAGGGTGCCCCTTTGCAAAGAACATGGAGGAGCCCCCTCTCCAGACTCACTCAGGGCAGGTGCTGTGCTGAAGGGGCCCCCTGGAGGGCGGCTGCGGGGCCTTTGTTATGCCACTGTTGGCAACGTGCGCTTTTAGAGTTCAAAAACGTTTTGGTTTTTTTTTGCCAGTGTTTGTTACAATGTTGAGGGCCTGGTAGCTCCCACAACAATAAAGTGTTACAAAAGCCATGTCAAAACAAGACACGCATTGATGAAACTAAAAGACTTATAAAAATATGTCAGATCAGTTGGCTTTGTCAGTGTTTGTTTATTTTCATGCTTCCCATAATCGTGTTGAAAATGGTTACACTGATTTTCCATTAGAAATATTTTTGGGAAATACTAGCATGCATCAAAACATTTTACTAAATGACACCTCATTTGCATCTAATCAGAGAGCATTCTGGGAGCATTATACTTAGCCTCATAGCCTAAACTTTTCAAACATGTGTATACACGTTTTTTTTATTTGTACTGGAACCAACGTCAGTAGTGAAGTGTGACCTTAAAACATTTATTTACAGCACTCACCCTAATAATGAAGGTTTTCAAATAATGAACAATAAATACAAGTTCGAACAGCATTATCTTTTGGAAACACATTACCTCAACTGTAGAGAGTTCCACTCTCTGTAAACAGGCAGCCAAAGGGTTTGTGCTGCAGAGGGTTGGGCCTACTTGTCCCAAGGACAAAGTAAACATAAAAACTTGTTGCCCTTGACCCCAAACAAGATGTCCCGGGGTGGGCGATAGGAATTCCACATCCCTGGGGGGATATTGGTTGAGAGGTTTAGGACTCCATGAAAGCCTTTTTTAGGCATGTGAAAGCCTCCAGGACAACCCTGGTTCGTGTGCGCACTTGCACATAGCTTCTGATAGAGCCTGACGCTGCCCTGGAGGTGAACAGGCCGAAGGCCCGGAGGATTCTTCCCTCGGTGTGAGATGTTGTAAGGTTTATCATTGGTACACATTGACACAATGGCAGGGTGGCAATGCCCTTGGACACATACACACACCCCTGTAGTTCTAATTGTACAGGATCTGGTAAAGGACATCAAGGGGTTACTGGGCAAGCAGAAGGCAACACTAAGAGAGCTACAGAAGTTGGTCAGAAAATTGCATTTTGCAGCAAGAGTCATCCCAGCAGGAAAGGTTTTCGCCAAAAGAATTTCGCACCTGACCATGGGGCTAGAGAAAAAACACAACCATGGCCGGTTGAACAGAGGGGTGACACAGGATTTGATGACCTGGCTGAAGTTCTTGGTGGTTTTCAATGGCACTTTAATATGGAGAGAGGACTGGGTGTCCGCGAAGCAGATTGAACTGTACACCGACGCAGAAGGCAGCCTAGGTTTCGGGCCATATTAAAAGATAAATGGTGCACCAAAAAATGGCCACAGGCTTGGGCAGCGTTGGGTCTCACAAGGAACCTCACGCTCTTTGAATTATTCCCCATTGTAGTGGCATTAACTATCTAGCAAAAGCAGCTAAAAGACATGAAGCTCACACTATGGTTGGATAACCAAGCGGTTGTGCACGCAATCAATAAAGGGGCGTCACAGTACGCACTAGTGTTAAAATTATTGAGATACATGGTAAAAATACAACTGGCAAGCAACCTCGACATTCGTGCAAGGCACAATTAACACTAAAGCAGGTGCACTCTCTCGATTCCAGATGGGGAGATTCAGGGGCCTAGCTCCAGGCGCAGAACGGGAGATGACACCATTCCCCCTCCCAGCCTGTGGGGGCTGGTAGAGGGGACTTGTTAATACTAGTAGCATACACCCTAGCACCAAAGACAGCAAGACAGTATGCAGCATACGTGACAACAGTACAGGAGGTCACAGGTCTAAGGGATTACGCGTGCCATGACAAAGCACAAAAAGCAGTGGAAAAATGTATACAATGGGCTGTCTCTCAGAACAAATCAAAGTCATGGGCACAGGCGCATTTGACCGCAGTGGCGCATTTTAGCAAGATAGTAACAGGCAGAGATCCCACCAACTACCATTACATAAGGGCAGCGATGAAGGGGTGGAGCAGGCTAGAAGGGCCCACTAGGAATCGGCGGCGCCCAATTGAATTCAGCACAATAAAACAGCTGGTGGGGTGCTAAACAACCTATGCCTAAACAATTTCAAAAGCACTCTTTTCAAAGCGGCTGTCACGCTGGCATTCTTTGGCACATTTAGGGTAAGTGAGCTAGTGGCCCCTTCTAAAGCAAGGAACACCAGCACGTGCATACAAAGACAGGACATGCAGATAGGCCAAAGGCGCATTCAGATACTGCTAAGGAGAGACAAAACCGACCAAATGGGAAAAGGGGCAAAGGTGGGACTAAGATGCCTGGAAGACCGCGAAGTATGCCCAGTGTGCAGCATGCAGAGGTTTTTAGAGCTGAGTCCGGAGGGGCACAGGGCACTCTTCAAACACGAGAATGGTGAATGACTGAGCACATTCCAATTCAAGGCAGTGCTCAAAAGGGCACTCACCAGGGTAGGGCTTACGCCATGCAAATTTGGCACACACTCATTCTGGATAGGGGTGGCGACATCAGCAGCACAACATGGCATGTCGGAGGCAGGCATAAAAGCAATAGGGAGGTGGAGCTCAAATGGCTACAAAGGCTACATAAGAAGACAACAGGCAAACAAACAGGAATAACAGCCCTCCCATTGCCTCACCCTCTACCCCTCCCCAAACCGAGCAAATAACAAGGGTTGGGGCGAACAAGGGAGAACCTCACTGCCCCCTCCCACATACAGGTGCAGAACACAGTACGGCATGGGTGATGGGTCATTCCTTTGTACAGAGAGCCTGAGATTGGTGGGAGTCGGGAGGTCCCACGAGGGAGCAGCGCCCGAAACAGACAAGGATAGAATGGTTTGGTTTCCCGGGCATGAAATGGGAGCACCTCCAAGACAAACTAGAGGAGCTCATAGCCACGCAGCACGTGGGGCCTGACGTGGTAATAATACATCTGGGGGGCAACGTCCTATCCCAACTAGAAAGCATCGGGGGAAACCTCACGGTGGCCACTGCACAACGCAATGCTGATCTGGTCAGAGATCATCCCCAGGCAGAAGTGGAGGGGAGCAATTTCATCAGGGGCATTTGACAAATCAAGGAAAAAGCTAAATGTGTCAGTAAAAAGATTTTGCAGCCAAAATGGCTGGGAAAGCATCAGACACGGGCTAATCAATTTGCAGAGACCATAATACTTCGGAGAAGACGGGGTGCACCTCTCTTCCCTAGGGACAGAGGTGTTTTGGAAAAACTTATGGCCATCATTGCAGTTAGCAGGCTGCTAATAAGATGAATCAGGATGGGGGAGCCGCCCATTGAGCGGTAACCCAAAGGCGGCGTGGCGGAAAAGGAGAGCTAAAGAACAACGAAGTCCAAATCCAACACAGAGGGGTAGCAGGGCTACTTACCTTGGGATGCCTTACGGCAGGGTAAAGCAGTCGGGGGAGGTACACGAAACACGGTACTCACAGCCCGGGTCCACCAGAGAGCTGGATACAAGGACTAAACAAGGAGCGAGTTAAGGATAAAAGGAAATGAGTACCCTCCTACATAGAAAAGGAAGAACGCCAACGCCAAGGGGCAAGATACACAAAGGACTAAACGCAAGAGTGATTTATGGTGAATTAATTGATGGGCATGTGACATGCAGATATCAGAACATTTATGGGGGTTGTTAATATGCTTAGTATTTTATGACATAGCTTAACAATTTAAGCATAAACCCAAGGGCTTTCAACCTCATGGACGATACCATGATTTATGACAACTCATGACCTCATTTGCATGTACATGTGATATGACGAGATGATTTATGGCCCTCATAAAAGCAGGGCTAAACACGTTGTAAATCAGCGCTAATAAACTTCGCCAACATTTCCCAAACCAAGAAACAGAGTCATGTACTACTTATAATTTTGCGGGAATGGGCTGTCTGGAGGGATTTAGACTCCAGACAGGGGCTCAAATCCTGAAACCCGAATTGCGAACAGCCACCCACGGTAGAGAGAGCACTGCCGAACGTGCTTCACTGAATGACAGTGGCAGGTAAAACTGATGCGCCAGGGGGGATGGGAGTAGAACATGCTAAGTGTGAAAAGTGTCTGGTGCGTGGCCCTCTAGAAGTTGGCTGACTGCAACACACCCATGAGCCCTGAAACTGACACGTAGAAGCGTCCGCGAAGGAGAGGTATACGTTCCCACGGGCGTGCTATGAATAGAAAACGAGGTTACTGACACAACGGCACACTACAGAATCAAAAGATAGACCGTAACCTGCCCTCAATTATCACCATACTAGAATATATCACACCTAAATTGAATGGCACAAGAATGAGAAGAAAGCACTTAGCAGGCGGCTGCTGGAGCGAAAAAAGAAAGAGGGAGGAGGAGCGCTCCGAGGAGGAGCTTGAAGGGCATTGCTGCCTGCAGCTTGAACAGACTGTTCCCCAATGATTCATGGGAACTGTAGATGTTTGACTGTTGTTTCTTGTCTTCATAATTATGTTAATGGCTTCTGGTTAATAAAAAGGTGAAGAGAGAACAGCCGAATCCTCGTTTCCGGCCCTGACATAGAATCTGCACAAAACCTTCTAAACAAAAAAAAATGTTTGCCTCTTTTTTGGAAAAATTTGCATTGATCTGTCAAGTGAAGCCAAAAAAAAAAGGTTGTCCTGAAAGTGCAATTTTCCATTTTAGTTTCACTGGAAGCTTTGCTCTGAGATACAGAAAAAAATGGATGAATTGAATTACACCAAATTTGGGAAAAGTTAGAACATTACTCAAAGTGGGCTTTTTGTGATTTGGTGCAGACCCATTCAGCTGTTTTAGAAATCAGCGTTTATAGAGTTGTTTGGTTTGGCCATGAAGTGGTTAACCCTCAGAAATAGTTAAAGATATATGGACATTGGACAAATATGCTGTGATTGGCCTATTTGAGGTGAATTGGTGGATCCTTATTGGCTGGCCACAACATGGACGTCATGTTGTGGCAGTCATTACAAACTGGTCCACCAAGGGTCCTGAATTTAAAAGGTAAAAAATTAGCTCATGTGATCTGAGGAGATTCTCTTATTTTAATTTCCCTTGGGAGAAGAGTGAGTGTGCACCCCAATGCTCCTTTTACTTTAACCTCTATTAGCATTGTCACCTTGTAGAGAGAATAATAGCTACCATACTCACAAAGCTGCCCCCAGGGAGGTCCAGAGCCTCAGGAGCATAGTCAGCTGCCTCTGGCCTCCACCATCGGGAGGGAGCAGGATGTGGCAGAAAGACTCCATTTCACACTGTGGGTGGGACAATGGAGCAGCCTGCTCACATGCTGGCTCAAGAGCTGTTCCGGGCTGGGAACCAGCGAGGACCGCGGTGCTCCTGTGGTCTTATACTTGAACAACCTTGGGTGTCCCATTGAGGCCAGGCACCTGAGAATTCCCCAAGTATGGGACAGCAGGGCACCTCCCACCCAGCTCCCACCAGGTACACATCCAATCATTGTGACAGCATTCTATAGGCTTGGTGCACAGGCTGTAAAGCCATGAGCTACACCTGTGTCCAACCTCCTATAAACAATCGAAGAATAATGGACATAACCTTTGGTAGCTTACTGCATCTCTCTCAAATCACATACATTTGGCAGATATTACTTTACATTACCTCGTATTCACGCGCCTAACAAAGAAAATGTCTCTATATACTTTATTGGGGTCAACCATTCTTTATATCTTGAACACCCTACAAACAAGCAGTTTCAATGCAACGGGTCTCGCATTTGCTCAAGTTAGAGCTGTTAGCGTTGTAAACTCCTAACCAGACTTTTCTTGCCACACAAATTAAAAGAAAAAAAAAAACGCAGCACAATTGCACTATGTAAAATGTAGCGCGATCGTGCTGAAATTGAAAACGGAAAAACCGAGCGCGATCGTGCTATGCAAACCCCAGCGCGATCGCGCTGTGTGGAAAATAAACAGATAAAGTAGTCATATGTTTTCACTAGTTTACCGGTGCTGTGTAGATGGGCTAAACACCGGAAAAGGCATGACCTATGCATGCCTTTCACAAATAAAAGCAAGCAGATTTTAAAAGGCAAGCCCACGAACCAATGAAAGTGACTGACATAACATGGGTGTGGTTGGAAGCCCAAAGAGAGATTACTACAGGGATGGAGTGCTTTGGGCTCACCCCCAAAAAGTGTTTGTTGCCTATTCATCTTAATGAGATCACCCTCTTTACCACCTCACCCGATCCACACTTTTGAGCCAAGAAGTTCACACGTTCCGGTAAGCCTTATGGGCAGCTCTGCACAGCTGGGGGAGAGGGTCCCCCCTCCATGTACTTAGCAGGAATGCATCTTCAAGTTTCGTTACGACATTGTGGCCCATGCATTAATTCATGGCACATCTATCAAACTGAGGTGTCTGTGTGAGAACGGAGCGCTAATAGGGACTGTAAGACTCCCTTTGTGTGTATAGAGTTGGAACCTTCTGTGCACTGAGGATAAGTATGTGTTAAATTATGATGGGAGGCTGTTATCTACAAACAGCACTGCCAGAAAGATGTTAGCACAGAAAGAATAGGCTCGTAAGCAGAACGTGCAAGTGTCCACGGCCAGGCGAGTGAGTAGCTCTTGCAGACCAGGGCCTGTCTTTGCATTCTGGGACTCAGGTGCGCAACACCCATTAGGCTGAAAGGCCCCTCCTTATCGCCCCCCATCAGACATAGCAGCCAAGGTTTCAGATAGTCATGTGTGACATTTTCAGAATTTCAGTGTAATTATGAGTGCCATTTCAACGACTATGAGTGACACTTTCTTGCAAGCAAAATTAGGCAATGAAGACGGGGGAATCATATAAATAGCAGAAATTACACTCATTTGAACAAAACTTGAAGAAGATCTTAAAACTGCTGCAAAATACCAAAATGACTTAGTTCAGTCACTAGTCCAGGGATGGTTTCTCATCTAGGGCTAAGGGACTGTGCCCCTCTGAAATTCCTGCACATCAACATTAAAAAAAATATTAAATAGATCAATTTGTTTAGAGACATGATCCTATCTCTAAACAAATCGATGTATTTAACTCTGAGCTCTCTGTCCCAGGCTGCCTGCCCCTCTTCACTTTGAAGTAGGAGACAGAAGCCAGGCAGTTAATCAACTTCTCTGCACTGTGACTCATGACACAGAGCTAAGCTTTCTAAATCCCTTCATTGCAATTATGATCAATGGTGGTATCCACTATAGGCCAGTGAAGATTTTAGCTACATTGTTTCCGGTGTTGGAGTCTTCGTCCCTGCGGAGGGGGGGGCAGGTATCTGTCATTCACAGGCATCGATCCCACCCTTTCCCATTCGTCACGCAGTCGGAGTGAATGCAAGCTTGTCTGGTTTAGTGTCTTGTCCTCTGTAATGGTAAGTGTTATAATGCTAATCTTGGGTTATTTATATTGTGCTGAGACCCCTTGTTTCCTCAACCTCCCCTGCTTTGACACCCCAAGCCCTGGCTACAGATCGCTGGCCCCTTCAGAAGTGGAGCTGCTGCATGTATTCCCACGCTAAATTGTTCCCAAAAAAACGAGCTGGGTTCTGATTTCCCATGCAAAGTTTATCCACATGGCTGAGTCAAGCTTAAGGCGAGAAATATGTGCTTACGGGAAAGGCAGTTATCTGTTGTATGGGTTAAAACTAGCTCTATTTTCATGCACTTAACATTAATGCCAAAAACATGGATTGACTTGCAAACAATGAATGTTAAAAATGTTAATGTGTGTCAGAGAGTTTTGTTTCTCTCTTTTTTCACCTTTTACTTAATGTTGCATTCGCCAAGAGAGTTAGCTGTTTCATCATGCTGTTTCTGTATTTCTTTTGATGCATTTTATTACTCCTGCATAGTGAATACTTTGACTTCTGCCAGGTGTTTATAAGGGGCATTGATTGAGAGCGCTGGTGCTGAGGCTGAAGGCAAGGCAAAGTGTCTGTCAGTGTGTTGGTGCCTCTGTAGAGCACACAGAATAATGGCCATGTATTCCTGCTACAATTGAAATTCAGTGTAAATGTGTGCAAAGGTTGTGCAAAGAGATCAAAATATTTAGAAGGCAAAAGCAAAAGGAATTAAAGTGCTCAAATGTGTATGAGGGCAGTGTGTGTTTGAGGTGGTAAAATGAGGGAGATGGGATGAAGTGCATTCAGGCAACAGTGAAAGGAGGGTGCTGAAGAGGAAAGAGAGGAGATTGAAAACGTGCAGATGGATGAGATGTGCAGAGAAAAAGGGCAAACGTATCTAACATAAACACACATAACTGAAGGCCATACTCCTTCCACAGGCCTCAATAATATTTAATTCATAGTCTCGCAATTTCAAAATTGAAACATTTCCAATGTTGATTATTTATAAGAAATCATTGCTGTTACTCATTTATCTTAAACAGATAACAACCATTGACAAAGCCAATGGGACTGATGAGTTTTAGGTGTATGTCAGTTGTTGTGTTATATTTTAGATACAATAACGTCTCAGCGTGAAACCAAAATACAGGCCTGATGGCACAGTATGGGAATCACAGAAATGTATTTTACATGTTCACTTTTAGAAAGCCCCCTTTTTTCATCCCACTCAAAGACCTGTATGCACATATTTCTGTCTGACTGACTGCAGCCAGCAGCTGTGGGTGCTTCCCAATGCCTGGTTAGAACATTTTCTTCCAAATGTGATGCAGCATGCAGCAGCAGAGACTGCACAAGCACACACTTTAAAGGGCCTGAAGTTGTCACACTGTAGAATTTGCACATTAAAATAACTGTTGAACTTATTATTGCAATAAGATATGGGGCAGTTTTTAATGTGTTTAATATTTCAAGGCTATATATTTGCACTGCTTTATAAACCTTGCTTTCTCACTAAATTAATTTGCTTTCATAGGCACCATTTGTCCATTTTTTTTTCCAATTTTTTCTTGGTAGGAGGATCCACCCTGGACCCAACGTAAGTCCATTAAGCTTACTCACTTTATGCGCTACATAAAAGTCATACCCAACTTTTACGCTGTACCACTTTCAAAAGTTACCAGCCACCACTGCACTAGTCTATACAAATAATTGTTAATAGCTGAGTTAGAAACCTCCCCCGCCTGGCACGCTGCGGTGCCCGCTACCTGAATGTTCACACTTAAGTTCTGTAACAGTTGCAATGCCCCTCAGTGGCTCTAAGTCTTGTGTCACCCCATCTCAGACCCTAAAACTGCCAAGTTTTCACATAGCTTTTAAGTGATATTTCCATGGTTTCAGTTCACATTAAGTGACATTTAATTGTGACACCTAGAGTGACACTTTTTCACGATAAAACCAAGCAATTATGAAGTACATGGGATGAGAAGAATATCAGAAATGACACCCTTTGGGCAATGATAAGTTCTAGAAAACATCTTCAAACTGCTGTAAAACACTTGAAATGAAAGGTCACTAACCTTCAACCATATTCTACGATGATCACAGCCTTTCGTGATGAAATCTATACTATTGCTGAATACTCATGTAGTATTTATATGCGCTCTTTTGTCTACTACCCTTGTTTTGTGATACAAAAATAATAAAAAGTAAAAATATTATTTCCATTAAGATCTATCTACTGATGAGGTTTATTTACATTTCACCAGGCTCGCAGCATTAGGAAATCGAGATTTGTCAGTGGTCAATAGATGGCGCTGTGGATGTAACTTTGCTACCATCGAATTTACACAGACGTGAATGTGTTTCTCTATGCAACATGTAGAGCGGCAAAGCACGGGCTGCTTCGCAGCTCAAAATCAAAATATTAGTGTTAAAATCAGAAAAGCAGGACGATTCACGCAGACCTGAGTAAGCCGGCCGCCAGGAGAGTCCTGAGCAGGCGCCACCAGAGGCCGTCGGATCCAGCTGTACATTCCTCTCCCTTGATGGCTGATCCCGCCTCTGCGATGAGACCCTGGCGGTGATGGTGAGGGCCGGCATCGCGCAGCCGGAAGCGGCAAACTAAAATAAAACATAACGGCCATGGATGTCGCGCCGTCTGTAAGGCTGGTGGGGGCGTGAGCCTCGGATGTTGAAATACATTATAGAACAAGTTGGGGCACGAGAGGGGCTTAGGGGCAGCGGAGAGGGAGAAAAGTGCAGATTGGTAGGTGCACTCATTGAGAGAATGCACATTATTTTGTGAAATAATCAACTTTTAGAAAATATTCCCAAAGAGATTGAGGAAGAGAGTGTGTGTGCGTTTTTGTTTGTGTGTGTAAAATTCCTGGTGAACACCTGCAGCACACATAGAAGTGCCAAATCACCAGTGTAGACTGTTTATGTGCAGGAAGGCACTCCTTCCTGCACATAACCAATCATTCCGTTCATTGGAAACACCCTTGCACTATGGTGCAAGGGTGCCTGCGTTGGCACTGGCAGCTAAATTGTGCACCAGAGCTAGGGGAAACAGAGGGGTGCGCTGTATTTTTGTAAATACAGCGCATCCCTGCTTTTCAGAACTGGCGCAGCTCTGCCAATTGTGGCGCAGCACCACACCAGTTCCATGTAAATATGCCCCTTAGTATTAAGGGATGTAGATTTAGGTGGCATACAGTGTATGGCTGGTCACTCCGAATCCATATCACATCTGGCATGTGTCATCCAGTTTAGGGGCCATGGGGTAAGTAGGGGCAGGGGTAGTTTGCCTAGGATGTCCTAGAGTCTGGACTACTATAGCTTCACAAACTGGGACACGCACAATCACTTCAGCAGTTGACTCTCAGTGGTAAAACTTTGGAGCAGTTGAACGCTTCTCAGGAAGGTAGTGTAGGTGAATGGAAACTCAGATCACCCAGAAGAGCAATATCTGTTTATCCAACCCAGAGGTTTATTTGGATAAGAAACATACTTTAATAGACATGCTTAAAATGTTATACTGCAGCAGGTAAAATAATAGGCACTGCCACTTAGGCTACTGCACCTTGGGATACTGCCTTCCTCTTCTCTCTTTCATACGAGTCCCTCCTCTTGTGAGTCTAGGCAGGTCCCTGTTAGGTTAGTTTTGAGAGACATTAATCAAGGCACAGGTGCAGGCATCCCAGTTCAATTGTGGTTGTGCTCAGTTCAGTACAGTCGCATGGACAGTCTTACCACAATGCAAGTCTCTGCATTTGAGCACCAGGGCCCATATTGATAGTTTTTTTGTGCCATGTTTGCATCCCTTTTTGGCGCAAAAGCGGCACTAACTTACAAAACACAATTGTATTTTGTAAGTTAGCGCCGCTTTTGCGTCAAAGAATGACGCAAACGCGGTGCAAAAAAAGTATAAATATGTGCCCAAGTGTCTCCAATTTCGCCCACTTCTAGGATGAAACTGTATGGTTGCAGGGATGGATCTCGGTCTGGGTAGGCCACTGCAGGCTGGGGCAGCCACAGCCGCAGCCATGTGTCCTTCGGTAAATGCAGGTAATAAGAATCAGCAAAGGCTCATGGCAGGGATCAGACCTGCTTCTGGGTCACTGTGCAGCAGATGGGCCACTACTTACACAGGTGTCACAACAGCACACTGGGTGTCATGGGACGCACCTTGTAAATTCTACAGTAGTGACTGTCATGTGCACAAGTGTTGGCTTCAAGGTGACATCCACCACATGCACAGGTATTGACTTATGTGGTGATGTCAGCCACAGGGACATCTCTGGGTTTCGGTGGCTACATTCACCATGGGCAGAGCTCTTAATTTAAGCAATGAGGTTAATCATAATTTTTCCTGTTGCAACATTGGCTGCCTACCTGCAATTCTCTCTGGAAACTGCACTTATGGAGAGACTGCATCCAGCCTCTTCAGACTGGCGGATCGCTCTCTGGAGCCTTCTTTCTCCTGGTAGGCCCTCCACACTACAGTCTGGCACACCCTGGACAGTCACACCTCCTGTGGCTTTACAGGCTCCTTCACTCTCTCAGCAGACAAGCTGGATTCCAGGAGCCTCAGGTCAGGGGTACTGCCCTTCCAGCAAGTAAAGACTCCAGGTGATGTACCCTCTTCCCTGGGGAGCTGGCTGTCACACAGACACCAGTTCTTCTTCTTGTACAGTAGTCCTCAATATATGCTGCAGAATACTTCCTTCCTTGGTGAAAGGACTTGAAACTGAAGCAACAAAGATGTAAGGAGCTTTCACTTTTATGCCATCAAAGCAGATAAGGAATATGGATTCTTTGTATGCAATCTCAAAAGATGACTTGGCGGTGCCACGACCTCCTCCTAGAGAGGCACCATGACCTTCTCAGAGTCGCGCTAACCGAAGTCGGCTGCCGGCCCGCTAGAAGTTTGAGAGATCCCTCTCTCAAGGCCTTTGGAGCCATGGCCCGACATTCGGAACACGACTTTCGAATCATGGTCCTTCTCAAGGCTCCAGAGACACACCTGGTGTGGATCTGTAACGGACATGGTGGGATGACATGCACCACACGGTTTAAATCCAGTATTTCTCGAAGACATTACTCAGACAATCAAAAAATCCTTGACAAAAATGTAAAAAAAAAAAAAAAAAAAGGTAGCTCTTTCCGGATCTGCACTTAAGAGTTGCGGAAGGAAAAGAACTGACGTACATGTGCCGGGTGGGGCCTATATAGAAGGCCGTGACGTCTCAGATGGTTCCAACGACACTGACGATGCCATGCAGATCCGAACAACGCCATCCGACGGCGCGCGCAGTGTACTGCCTCGCAGCACAATTCCAGATTGCAGCTGACAACAGGGAATTCTAAGGTAAGGAATCTGCAGCTAGAAGTCTCTATTACATATCCTCCTGTAATCTCAAGTATTACTGTTAAGCAGACGATAAATCATAATTTGTAAAAAAAAAACATCTGACTGACTCATACTTAATCAAACAAAGGCTCAACCAGTCAAATAATGGAAGATATCTAACCACAGCAAAATAAACATGTATTGAAATTTCCATATGCAGGAAATGGATGAACACCACCATCAACAATATGGCCTCAGCAAGTAAGCCTGCCACCAAACAACTAAGCCCAAGTGATGAATCTAGGGGTAAATAAGGAATCCAGTCTGAAAAAACAGTCAAACATAAGAAGATTGTCTTAGTCTAATACGTTTAGACTGCAGCTTGGCACTTCTTTCCCTCATATTGGCTGTAAAGATATCTCCGCTTAAATGTTGGGGCTAGCTGTGCCCCTGCTGGGACTTGCAACCCTGTTAATCCCACAATACTTTCAGAAGCAAAACTGCCAGAACTTAAAAAGTCAGGATAAGAAGCACCATGGACAGGGGTGGGAGGAATAAGGAGCAACATCGCAGACAATAATTAAAAAAAAGCCATTTGTTTTCAGAAAATAGCACTTTTTTGTTATTTAACTGGACAACAGAAGCATGGCTAGTGGAACAACAGGAACTAAAAAAAAAAGGCAGAGGGCGGGTGGGGAGACGCGGTGTCTGCATCATAGCACTTTTTTTCTTATGGTGGTTGGTGGGGCAATACGGAAAACGAGAGGGAAGGAATAAGCAAACATGAACAACGCCAGGAGTGGGAGAGAGCAGAGAGACAGATGTTAAATTGTTTTCATGTGTTTAAATAGCCTAAAACGCATAACATATGCTCTGAGAATGGACGCTGCAAATGGAATAACCGTTGTTTTTACCATTATGGGTGGCACTCAAAGTCACATGCAAAAGCAGTGGATAAGGAAACCAGCACATTGGAGAGTAAGCCACAGGCAGAAAAATCAAAGGGCAGATAGATGGAAAGACATGATGAAACGGAGGAGAGTGACTGACAGAATGCTAATAAGAGTAAGGGCTAGAGCGCTAGACTTTGAAGCCAGGGAACCCGGTTAGAGTCTTGGCAGGAGGCTCAATATCCTGTGATTCTAGGGAAATCACCTAATCTCTCTGTGCCTAAAAATGTGTCCGTCTGTAATGCAACTGGTGCTCAAGTAAAGTGTTCCAATACTTTTTTTAGCCATATAAAAATGCAAAAACTAAAAATGATCTGGGGAAGTACTTACAGGTTTGAGAGACGGAGGGAGCGTTTAAGCAAAAAACATGAGCACACCAATGAAATAAATAAAGCAGTGTTCGAATGCGAGGGAGATCTGTCTGGGATTCTGATAGAAGGGGGCGACAGAGGACAGAGTGAGCCACAACACGAGCTCTAAGAAGCAAGCATTTTCAATGCAACTGGTCTCACATTTGTTCGGGTTAGAGCTATTAGCGTTGTAAAGCAAAAAAAACGCAGCGCAATTGCGCTATGTAAAATGCAGCACGATCGCGCTGTGTGGAAAATAAACAGATAAAGTAGTCTGGACTCCAGGCTGAAAACATCGAGCCTCGTATATTTTTGGTACTTTACTGGTGCTGTGTAGGTGGGCTAAACACCGGAATGCATGGCTTTCACAAATGAAAGCAAGCGGATTTTAAAAGGCAAGCCCACTAACCAATGTAAGTGACTGATGTGGCATGGGAGTGGTTTCAAGCCCAAAGAGAGATTACAGAATGGACGGAGCACTTTGTGCTCGCCCATTAAAAGGAAGCAAAGAAAGGACACAAGTACTTGATCCATGCTCTGCGGGAGGGCTAAACACAAGTAGAGGAATGACACATGCATGCCATTAACAATTTGGGACAAAGGATATCAGATCGATGATGGAGCAAGCAAATGGTAAGCCTATGGGCGGGCTGAAGCCCACAATTAAAAACAACATGTCTCTTGGAGACAGCGCATGCGCTGTCCAGCCGAGACCTAAAAATGAAGGAAGCAAAAGGGTGCATTGGAAGCAACCTCTGACTCCTTAGCTCAGGTCAGTGGACCTCAAAGAGAAACCCACTTCCTTAGGTTGAAATACATTTTACATTTTTTTTTTTTAAATGACAACATTTTTTGCTGCACTGTTAAACCTTACCACACCATAAGGTTCCCCTTATTTGGGCCCCTGTTGTTTACATAGGATCCTCCCAGTGGAAGGTCCAACAACTGCTTACGAGTATGTAGGAGTTTGTGAAGGTCCCAAAAATTTGAAATCAAAGTGAAGCTAGGGCTAGGAAAGGTTACAACACAAACCTATAGCCAGAAAAACGTGAAATTCAGGTAACGGCGTTATGGTTAGAAAACAAAACATAAACCTACTGAAAAGGACCACCCTTTAAGCTATGCGCAGAGGGAGTCTGCTGCAGTGTTGGTTTGCATAGTTTTAAAACACACAAGGGACAACCCACAGCTACTAAGGGGCCAGGGGTAAGTGTTTTATAAAGGCTCAAGGGTCCCCTTGATAAAAAAGACTATAGATTTAAATATCACATAGAATCACAATGAAGTCTATGGAAAACATGCAATAAATCAGTATATTTATTCCAAATGAAAGTAAGAAAACAGTGGAGTGGGAAACCAACATTTCTTGGAAACCATACATCATAATTGCTCAGGGATACACAATGTGACAGAAAGCACAGTTAAAGTCACAGTTTTACAGTACGTTTGCTCATGTCAAAACTTATATTATTGTACAGAGTCCAAAGGCTAAATATTGGCAACATTTTGATCCCTTATTTGATTGTTGGGATCATAATCAGGACATAGAAATTATGCGTGAGATGCACATAAGTAGTCATTAACTATATAACCAAGACCTATTAAAAGCAAGGGAAGAAAAAAAGGAGAAAAGAAAAAGGTTAAGAGAGGAAAAACAGGAATAGATTAGATATTGCTATATGTCAAAAATATAATATAAATGTGCTGCCACACCATGCAGGGTCTCATGCTGCACCAACACTTGGATCAGGATAATAATTGAAGCTAGTAAACCACTGAATGTGTCCTAGAACAAGAAGGAATCAGGACCAATGTATATAGTCACCAGTGTCACAAAAATAGTGAGCCCAATCAATGCTTACACAAACCAATCACTTTTTGTTCTGTGAGTACACCAATGCAAGGTTATGTGCCATGAAGCTGTGAAGTCATTCCATACTTAAGCAAACTAATCACTCAGTGAGTAGCACACCAGAAGGGTTCTAATGGTACAACACCCCAGAACAAACCTTTGTAGGGACATCTGTCAATTAAGAAGTCCTCAATAAATCGACAGTAGTTATGGGCCTCAATCAAGGCCCTCAATGGACAATTAGCAGTAATTACTGGGACCTAAAAAAAACAAATTACTACCAAATTATCAGTAATAGAACTAATTGTGCAGCATGCGATTTACCAACTGACCTTAGGGCAAAACAAGTTACTGGATGTTCCCATCGGAACCAACAGAGTCTGGAAAATGGTGGGGCAAGCCAATTGTGGATTCGCAGCACAACAGCCCTGAAAACCATAACTTGCACACCAAAAGCAATGCTTACAAATGCACAATATTTATACCAAAAAGTAACACCTCAAAGCACAACCTAATTAAATACATTTTCAAATCAACATACATTAATAACATTATTTCTTAGAGTTAAGAGCAATACCATATGTGATCTCATCTGTGATATTAACAGTTGTAATTTAATCTAGGATTAGGTCCTGAGCATTGCTTTTGGTGAACAAGTTTTAATTTGTATGGCTGTTGTTAGTTATGGATGTAGCCCTAACCATAAATTACGAATTTCAGTGGTTTTTAGGTTTTAATTCACAGCCATAAATCTAAGAGTTTTTCTTAACTGACTTTACTGTGTTATAATCAAAGCTAAGCATAACCTCTTTTACCTTTTTTTCAGATAACATTTTCATATAGATATTTATATACATACACACAGTGATTAAAAAAAAACAATATACACCCTTGTGAGGTTATATGGCTTTACATATTAAGACAAAATAATACTACACACATTTCACTGGGTTATTTATTTAACTGAAAAACAAAACAACTAAGATTCAGTAACTGCGTTAAAAAGGGAGCCCTGCAATTCATTAACATATGGGACCCCTTTGGCAGCAAGAACTTGACTAAAAAAAATATTTTAAGAGTTTCAGTCTCAACTTAACTGAGACAATATCTGATACCAATACTCACCTTACAAACTTGCTTTAGTTCAGCGAAGCTTAAGGACATTGTTCATACATACCTCTCTTAGGCCCATATTTATACTTTTGTAGTGCCGCATTTGCGCCGCTTTGTGATGCAAAAGCGGCGCATACTTACAAAATACAATTGTATTTTGTAAGTTTGCGCTACTTTTGCGTCAACAAATGACGCACATGCGGCGCTTCAAAAGTATAAATACGGGCCCGAGTTCCACCAAAGCATATCAATGGTGCTGAGATCTGGACTTTGACTTTGTCATTCCAAAATCCAGGACAGAGACTGAAACATTGTTATTATAGCCTGACAATCCTGCACGCTCTGCTCCAAGGAAGGAAGGCATGAAACTGCAAAGTATCTAGGTTAGTTCAGAAGAACTGGAGTGTCTGCGAAGGCGTCAGGTGTGACTTTGGATTTTTGATAGTGAACCTCAACAAAGTTAGGAGATTTCTCGTCATTTAAAGGTGAACTTCACCAACCAGTCATTTAGGTAGAAGAAGACTGGTACACCCAACCTCCGAAGTTGCGCTACAGCCACCACCACCACTACTTTCATGAACACCAGAGTAGCACTGATAAAGCCAAAAGAGAGCACCACAAACTAAAAATGAACCTGACCCACTGTGAAGATCAGATAACGCATGTGGAATTGCAGGACGGAAATATGTAAATAAATGTCCTGCAGGTTCAATGATGCTATCCCGTCTCCAGGATCTAGGGTAGACAAATCCTGGGGCAGCATAAGCATCTTGAATATGTCCTTCAGCATGAAGACTTTTAGAGGGCAGAGATCTTAAACAGGACAAAAGCCTCAGACACTCTGCAGCACTAGGGAGTAGCAGGAGTAACACAGAGTTCCAGCTTCCAAGCCCGGATTGCTCTTTACGGCCTGCACTTCCTGCTGCAATAAGGATAAGTAATCCTCCGTCAGCTGTGCTGATTGTAGAGGATGCTGCAGTCGGGTAGAAAGAATGGGGAGGGCATAGCCCAGCTGAACAATTTGTGAGACTTGAACATCTAAAGAGATGTCTCGACATGCTTGGAGGAAATGTCAAATCCTGCCTCCTTGTGGGTGTTTGTCAAAAAGGACAGACTAACGTGGTTTTGTGCCTCTGATTGCCTGTGATTGCCAGGGGGGCGGACTATTGTGCTGCACACTGCCCCTTAGGCCTGAGCATTGTATCTGGGAGCCATGGCCGGCGCCTCAACAGGCCTTAGAAGTCTGATGTACCAGTAGCAGGGTCTGGTGTTAGCAATAACGAAAGCCCTTGTGTATCCCCTAAAACATCGGAACTGATGAAGAAAGGGCCTGGTGGGGGGCAGACAAACCTACAGAGAGCTCTGTGGCATGACATTCTTTTTTTTCATATATTTTTTTTAATTGATCACAAAACAACATCAAAAGCAATAAAAGCTCAGTGTTCACTTACCGGTCAGATGTTCAATTATGACAGGTTAGGCCCCCCAGTACCGGGGCATCCTGATTTACAACATTGTGTAGTGGATCCTGTTTTATTGGGACTCAGGAGGTTGGCTTACCTTTTGGCTTGGAGGCCTGTGGCCCCATCACCTAGTGACTTTTAACCTACTTAGCTTACTCTGTTTTAGCCCATTTATTTAATTATTTCTTTTAAAATGGTTGCCATGTTTACAGCTAGAGAAATGTTTTGATTTGCATTATCAGTGCCACTCTGTGAAGGCGTCACTATCAGCGTCATAATCAAGTGATGTACGGAAGTAGGCACATCATGACCCCTTCTCACTTATGTTGACAGGAACATAATGTACACCTAAAGGGGGACTGTTTACATAATTGCCGCCACAAGTATGCCTCCTTATCTGTTGTTTTGGAACATACCTGCGTCAGGGGTCCTACATGGTCTGTAGAAATATACCTCGTATATACAAAGTTATCAGATACCAGATTCCATTCACGCCATCTATGCTGCACGTCGCCTTGATGCAGATCCAGCGTTCATGTCACCACGGAGAATTTGTTCCAAGATAACAAGGGTTGGGGGCGCTTCTCATGGACACGGTACTGAGAGGTTAGGTTTATCACACCTAGTTCTCATTAGGTTAGAGACTAGGGCCCTGATTTACACTTTTTAAGCGCCGCATTTGCGTCATTTTTTGATGCAAAAGTGGCACAAACTTAAAAAATATAATTGAATTTTGTAAGTTTGCGCCGCTTTTGCGTCAAAAAATGACACAAACGCGGCACAAAAAAAATATAAATCAGGCCCATGGTTCTCAATGCTAGGGATTTTACATTTCATGCTTATTGCAAGATGGTGGGGCTCTTTGTATTCACAACTCATCTTCACAATTCTGTTTCTTTTATTATTCATTATCCTAATCATTGCAGCTCCTGCTTTTTGCCGTAGATTGCAGCCATTTCAATAAATATATTGAAAACGTTCCTGCATCTCCTTCATTATCAGTCTGTGGATGAGACTTATTGCTACTGTGAGAAAAGGGTAATCTCCGTTCCTCCATGACTCCCCTGAGATGTCACAATCTAGAGTCCATGTGTAAGGCTGCCAGAAATCACCTTTTACTGTTTGAGTTTTTGGTGAGGTACTGCTTGTGAGCTGCGACGGTTGGGCCAACAGTTGCGACTTGTTGTAAGAATGGCTTAGTCGCCTACAAACAAAAAGTGCTGTCATTCCTAAACCAGCAGTCTCGCCTAGGAGCAAGAGTCCAACTACAAAATGACGCCATAAACAATGGTGTTTTGGCACTAATTTACAGATGCCCTAAGTATCTCTGACTTACACACAGCAGGTACCCTAAGTACCATTATACGGAGACATCTGTGATCTTCGGGATAATCCTCCTCAGCTGCTGAGGAAGCACCTAACTAGGCTGTAGGTTGTTCAAGCTTGAACTCTTAAAAGGACTTCTCCCCACTTGGTGTTCTTCTCTCTTGTAATTTCTCAACACGCCTAACTCCATAAACATTTCAGAAAATGTCAGCCATGCATTAACACAACATCTAGTAGCCCATGGCTAAACAGATGAGGAAGGGGATGTCACATTTATTGTGGAAGCTCATGAAGCATACCAAACAGAAATATTCTACTCCTGGGTTAGCTTTCCTGAGGAAGACACTACTACAATATACACATTTCATACCAAAATGCAAATGTACCACAGCGGTACTGAGCATTTCAGTATCTAGAGATACCCATTTCCTATCAAGAACAACAATATTGGTTCAATAGCGCCGTACCTCATGTAATACAACCCACGGTGGTCCCTTAAGTACTGACAGACCAATGTCGTCAATGTTTGCCACATGCACACCATATCCTGGCATATAGGCTATGCAAGTAGCTGACGTATGCACTAGTACAACTTTATAGACGATTAGTACAATTCGCAATGCGGACCTTGAACACCGCCTGGCAGGGGCTGCACCAGCTGGTCAGCAATTGGCCTTTACTGGGATTAACACACAAACAGTACATTCTATCATGGACTAAGCGTCCACGGAATGTGAGAAGATTCTGTTCTGGACAGCGCAAAAGACTAACCAGCAGGAAGCAGTGTTTCCTCATAAAGACGCCCAAGATAAGCATAGAATTCTCACAATGTGCTTACCATTCAGAATGGTTCCCTCAGTGGATGCCTGCACCACATGGAGTACATTCTTCACTGCAATTTACATTGCCACACATGGTACCCCGACACTTGCCAATATCCCGGAAGTGTTAAAACAAATTCAAAATGACCTCGGGCTGCACCAGCCCTGGAAACTGATGCGCAACTTCGACACAGTATCCTCAATAATACTCAGTAATATTAAAGGGAAAGCGGTAGTGATGGCCCTACGCCAGCAGCTTCTGGAGATTCCACATCTCGAACAGGAGCGTCAGCTACCAAAAATGATTTCCAACACCTCTACTAATATAGGATGGGATAGTTTGGGAGCCTAGCTGAAAAAGCCTGAAATTCAGTGTACTAACCCTAAGGAAGGTACTAAACAAGCACGAGAGTGTTCTAAAAAACGCTGGGATAAACAAAATAAAGACAGATGACATCAGAGAGCAGACTCTCCACATCCGGAGAGCTCCGAAAGGAGATATAATCTCAGAAATAGAGAAAATATAAAGGCTCCAGACAAATATACTGATACATGTCCCTCTTGGTCCTTTCAGGATGCACCGGATTGACATAGCGAGAGAGTGGGCCGGTCAGAGCATTGTCCTGACTACTTGAAACAGAAGAAAAACTTACAGCAGTCTTCAGAAAAGGAAGAAGACAAATTCCCACAACAAAAAACACAATTTAAAAACAAAAAGGTGGCAGCAAATTCAATTAAACATGCCAGGAAACTTGAAAAAACTGCTGAAGAACAAGACTGTATTCAAGCTAGCCTGGCTGATGAAGGGTGATACCCTTAATCCGGTCCCAGGATGCTTGTTTTCAGTCCAGGAAGGGCCGGGCCTGGCCTGGCAGTTCGGGCTGGACTATTCCCATGGGGAACAGGGTCAATACTGATTTGTACATGGCGGGGACCAAACTGGGGTGGCATGGTGAGCAAAAGAATTGATGGATTATACCCAGATCTGTGACTGGGGGTGAATGTTTGATTGGTTCCACATTCCGTCCATCATTTGTGTTTGTTTGAACAAGACGTGGGCAGTGACCCTGCTAGACAGCGCAGCAGAAGTCACAATATTTTACCAGAGTCTGAAAGATCATCTGGATGTGACAGCAACTAACGACTTCCTTGCAATCGAGACTGCGAACGGGCGCGTTCTCCCATCCGACATGGTTTATGATTTAAATATCCAGATTGAGGGAGACATAGAGCACACTATTAGTGTAATTTTTTGGGATGAACTTAATTGTGATATCCTCTTGGCTGAAAGAGACTGGCCCCCTGAACACGCCCATAACCTCCCACACAGGGAAGATATAATTTTGCCTTCTTTCTCTGATCTTGTTTCAGTGCGGTAAAACAGGCCTACGCAGTTAACTGGGCTTTGGCGCAGGCACCTGCACTATACTGCAACAATGTAGGCTGGGATAAGGATTCCCTCTACCATTTAATACCTATTAGGTATACACCCCAGCCTCAATATCCTGTTAACCGTGAGGCTAAAGCTCCAGTGAGAGAGATCCTCACTGAGCTCAAGTACCAGGGAGTAATAGAGGCCTGTGCTTCTGCAATGAATAACCCATTATTCCCCATTTCAAAACCCGACTATTCAAATAGAATAGTTTTAGATTACAGATACTTAAAACAATTACGCAAGCACATATGCAATGCATTTTCATTTGGCTCAGAAAAACGCTTCTGTTGTTTGCCCCAGGACTATAAGAACTGACTAGGGTTGTGTTCAGCTTGTGTAACATCAATATTGCATGATACTGACCCAGAGGCATTGTCCTATGTGGATGACATCCATCTCAGAGATGATGACCTCAACGTTCATCTTGCCAGAGTCGATCGGATCGTTCTAGGATTTGCAGCCCGTGGCTACAAATTCAATTGAAAAAAAACTAAAATAGCCTTTCTCTGTGTATTGGTCCTGGGATGAGGTATCAAAGGAGGGCAAAAGCCTGGCCCCGCACTTTTTAGAAAAATGTGCTAAACTCCAACCACCAAATACAATCAAGAAACTACAGTCGTTACTCGGTTTCTTTAACTTTAGCAGAACTTAATTACCAGATTATGCACAATGCATCAAACCACTCTATGAATTAATTTGCCCAGATTTCTCAAGCAGACACTGGACAGTTAAAAACACATGCATCCTTAGAGGATTACAGCAAGACATGCTACAAGCAAAACACTTACACACATGTGACAACAAAACGAATTTTTTCATCAGAATAATTGCTGGTGCCATTGGGTTCACCGATGTCACCTTTAATGAGGGTGACACTGTGCCCATAGCATACAAATCACATTTATACTCCAACACGGATCAACGCTTTGCACCCACAGAGAAAATTCTGACTGCTGTACAGACGGCTGTCATTCAGGATAGGCCACTTACCCAAGAGAAACACACCATTGTCGTTACCCTAGTGCCAACCTTGGCGGTCGTCACCAAAGCAAGCGTTCCCAACTCTAAAGCATTACTTCCACAGGGGCGTGGCCAGCGAGCCAAGATGGCTGGCGCGATTTGACCGAGCTCCGCATTCAACCCCGGTTTATCCGTCTGAACAACGGCACGGGGGGGCTGATGACCGCCGCTCACCCTGCAAATTGCTGAGCAGAGCCTCCGGTGAGTCGGAAGCAGAGACAGAACTCTCACAGTCCAATGGTGAGGAACCTTCCTCTCTCGAGAACTCTGCCGAGTTGGGATCCCTGGCTCACCTGGAGGTGATGCCCCAGACAGCAGATGATCTGCTCTAATGTCTATACATTGACCTCTGCCTGCTGATATCGCTCCCGGACGGTGTCATCGGGAGACGGATTCTATAGATGGGAGTGGTGCCCGTGCTACCTACTCCACGACCCGATGGAGTATCTGCCTGCTATGGAATAGTCCTTGACGTCCCTAGGCGCTGGCGGTGGCTCCCTGCGGGGTGCTTCGCACTCCTGTTCTCCTCACACACTTTTCAGCTTCACCTCCATTGGCCCCCGACATTCATATTACCCGGGGAACCTGCTCCATCTTACGATCACCCACAACTCAACTTGCCTACCCCACTCTCCTAATACTGGAGACCTGTTGTTCACACCTGTTCTGTTAACTCTACGAGTTGCTCGGTTTGGGCAGATACCAGTTGTCTCTCTGATCTAATGGTATTTTTTTTGTTAGTTTTGGAATGGAGTCTGGAACCTTTCAGCCTACCGATCTGCCGGAGCCCCGCTGTTGTCAATACAAATTCTAACATACGCAACACCCAGCTGATTAGTCGCTATCGTTACAATGATCCACCATGAACCCCTATTCCATTCTTACGTGGAATGTGCGCGGCATGCACACAACTGATCGCAGATATTCCATATACTCATATCTTAAAAGACACTCACTACACTTAGCTTTCTTGCAGGAAACACATCTGGCACAGTCTGAGGTGCCTCGCTTGCGGCGACGATGGAGGGGACAGCTCTACTCGACAGGTTATTCTTCCTACGCCAGAGGTGCCTTAGTTTGGATTAGGCCGGGCACCCCCTTTGTGGCAGAAGATCAAATTATTGACGAACAGCTGCACTATGCCTTGGTGCAGGGGCGACTTGCGGGCAGAGCTCTGGTGTTCCATATAAGCACCAAACACGGATCAAGCCTCCTTCCTCCACTCACTGTCCAGTCAGCTTTCAAGATGGAGTGGCTGCCCTTGGTTATTGGGGGGGACTTCAATAGTGTGCTGGATGCCAACTTGGACTGATCCTTCCCTCCATTGCCCACAGCGCCTACTATGGTTGCTGCATGTGTGCTGAACGCCTGGCTCCAGAATTGGTGTCTGCTAGATATTTGGCGCCACCGTAACGCTACTGCCAGAGTCTTCTCTTACTACTCCGCCCGCATCACTTGCATGTTCATCTTGATAGACTTCTATGCACAACTAATTTATATCCTGCAGTGCTGGATACAGACTATTTAGATCGTACTCATTCGGATCACAACCCACAACTCCTGCGACTGGGATGGGACATCTCTCCCTCACGTATTCCTACCTGGAGGCTACGGCCTGAGCTCCTGGAGGATGCAGCATTTAGAGCATTGTTGGATGGAGCGATCCCCGAATACTTCGAACATAACACAGGCACGGCATCCTCCGGTTTGGTTGAGTGGGATGTATTTAAGGTCTTCATTAGGGGCCACTGTATGGGTACGCAATGGAATCTGCGTTGCTCTATTGAGAGTGCTCTCACAAAGGTGGAAAGTACTTTGTTGCAACTCGAACAGGATGCTACTCAAAATTCTACAGGAATGGCACAATTATCATCAGCCCGGGTTGAGCATGTATCCCTTTTAGAGAGGCTACGCTGCTTAAACCATGTGGCCCACTCAGCACACTCACTTGCTTCTGCTGACAAGTCAGACAAGCTTTTAGCCTGGCTGACCCGTCAGGAGCAAGACCAGGGCCTGGTTGTGGAGCTTCGCTCAGTGGGAGATCCATTCTGAGTTTACACAATGCTAGGGTACACTCTATAGCTCTACTGTACCGTTGAACCAGCAGGCCTGTGAAGATTTTTTCTCGTCAATCACCCTGCCCTGCTTGACGGACGTCCAATGGGAGGAACTGGAGGAGCCGCTAATGCTTTCCAAGATCCAAGGCAGTATTCATGCCTTATCTGGAGGCAGAACCCCTGGTCCGGATGGCCTACCGGCTGACTTCAACAAGACCTTCTCTGCAACCCTTAAGCCTCACCTCTTTTGTTTATACGAGGAATCTATACAAGGGGTGTCCTTGTCGGCATCGCAAAGAGAGGCACTGTTGGTATCGCTCCCTAAACCTAGCAGGGACCCATCGGAACTTGGCTCCTACAGAACACTGGCGATGCTCAACACTGATTATAAAATTCTAGCCAAGGCTTTGGCGACACGCTCGGCACCCTTGGTCCCACAACTGGTTCACACTGATGAAAATGGATTCGTACCTGTGTTAGATACGTCTCATAATATCAGGCGCCTATTCCGTATCATGAGATACTCAACACGAACCTGGCCGCGAGCGGGGTGCCTGGTCCTTGACTTGGAAAAAGCCTTTGACTGCCTGGAATGGCCGTATCTCTTTGAATCTTTACGGCGGTTTGGCATTGGCCCATATTTCTTGCGAATGTGAAACTTATACACTTGCCCCAGGATTCGGGTCAAGATGGGTGGGAACATCTCAGACTCAGTTGAGGTAGGCAGGGGCAAGAGACAGGGCTGCCCCTTTTCCCTGTTACTGTTCTCCCTAGCTATGGAGCCGTTGGCCACGGAGCTTCGCAGCTGGGGTGTGCACTGGAGAGTCGTGCTGGGTGATGGTCTGCATACCATATCACTGTATGCCGACGACCTCCTGTTGCATTTCAGAGACATTAATAAAATCCCTTCGGCGATTGGAATCATCCTGCAGTGCTTTGTAGCTCTCTCGGGCCTGCGAGTCAACTGGGCAAAATCGTGCCTTTTCCCCTTCGACCCGGAGCTTCCGAATCCGGAGCTGTGTCTTTCTGGTGTTGATGTCCCTTGGCAGCCACAGACGTTCCGGTATCTAGGCATCCAAATATACCATCGGAGGGAGGCTCTACATCATGGAAATCTTAGAAGGGCAGTGGCATCCATCCGCTCCCAAATGACCTTTTGGCAATCGCTGCCACTTTCAGTTGCAGGCTGAGTAGCCCTCCTGAAAATGATAGTGCTACCGCGATTATTGTACTATTTCTCTAACCTCCCATACTATATCCCAGTCATTTCTTTTAGATTACGTGAATTTATCTGGAATAAGGGTTGTTGCAGAGTAGCATTGAAAAAATTCTACTTACCTTTGGAGCACGGGGGCCTTTCGGCGACGAACCTGGAGCATTACTATTTGGCACGGCGACCACCTCCAAGCCCTGGACACTTGTGCAACTAACACACCTTTTCCACCCACTCAAGCGCTCGGCGCCACCTGAAGAGCTCTTGCTTAATGTAGCCTATCGCTGTTACCACAGGTGCCTGCATCTTACAAAGGGGACCATCCCATTTGCCCTGGCCTTGGCACTGCCGGGTACACCTCGTGGCCCGGGAGTCACATCCTCCATTGAACTCAGGCTGTGGCATGCTGTGGACTTATACACGTTGGGCGATCTCTACAACGATAACAAACTGATTCCATTCCCTGCACTAGTGGCTGAAACGGCCTCCCGGTGGGACAGTTCCTGTTATATAACTCGTTGTTGAGGTCATTATCGAGCGGGTGGGGGGACCTGACAACCGCACCTCCAACTCATTTACTAATACAATATGTACAGCTTATGGGACAGGGCAGGCATCTGATTAGATGGTTCGCAGACGTGCTTCAAACTCACACACAGCACGATCACAGTGCGCTGCGCGCTGCATGGGAGAGGGATTCTGGCATTCCCTTCACAGACGCACAGTGGAGATCAGCCCTGTCCAGCCATACGATTATCCCCCGCAACTCCAGATTCCGACTCATCCAATTTTATATTATTAATAGAGCATACCTTACCCCAGCCCGCATTAATAGATATTTACACCGCACTGATGCAGCCTGCCCCGTTGTAAACAAATAAATGTGGATGTCCTCCACATGATGTGGTCTTGCCCCTCTTTACATATCTTCTGGGGCACTATCTTGACGTGCTTGTTGACATGCGCGTGGAGTTCGCTGCCACACAAATGGGAAACCTGCGTGTTGGGCCTATTTCCTAGAGGCACGGACTGCAAGGCTACCACCAGATTCCTAGACCTTGGGCTTTTAACATACAAACGGTTGATAACCCGGAGATGGAAAGCTGCCGAAGCACCATCTGCGCTAGCCTGGAAACACTCCTTTCTAACATGGCGGAGGCTGAAAGGGTGGCGCTGAAGCAAGAGAATACACTTGACCTACGTAAATATCCCCTATCTGCTAACTGGGGGGGGGCGATGTTGACATCTTTGCGTGATCCGGAGGCAGACACTGACCCCACTACGACAACTCAATTACCTACAGCAGCTCTGCAGCGATATACTTTTTATAGTGTGTTGAGAGTGTCATTGGTAATTTAGTCACTTATTGCACTTCAATACAAGGATCCCGAATGGTTTATTGGTGACAATTTATATTTAGACACAACTTAATCACTCTCTATATGGGCATTCCTGTAATCATGCCAGGGAACTTCTTGCATGCAGGGGTATTGAGTTGGTTGATTGTTTAGGGCTCCATATTCCATTGAATTTTCTTGTTATTGTATTTTACTGTTTTGATTAACATTCCCCTAGAATTCGCATTTATACACAAATCTATAGTCACACTAACTGCCATTCGGCAGAGCAATAGAGTTACTAGATACTTCAATATGTATGTTTGAACACATGTAGTTAAATAATCAATGCATAAGTTATCAATACTAAAGCCTCCACAGGCACTACTGGTTATAATATGTAGTTCACACGCTTTGGTAGCCAGCATAACAGTTCTTCATTTTAGACAGTTTACTATACCACCCATTGAGAATCCCGTGTGACTCATGAGATATGTGACTAATGTGCTATCCTGCTATGTGGAACGACATTAATGTAATGTTATGTTACTGTAGACAAACAATAAAAAGATTCATGCAAAAAAAAAACATTACATCCACACTGGATTCAATGGGCAATGTCCCCGACTGCCACTTTGACCCAAAACTTCAAACACAGGAATTTCTCCAATACGAACAGGAGTACACCGCACCTTTTAACATCTTGCCACTTGACAGATAACACACTGATATTTACACTGATGGTTCAGCACAATCAGCTGTAGGTACAAAACATCAATATTCAACCGCTTGTGCGGCCATGAGAGGAATGATGAAGGATGGTGTATTACACTCTTAGAATATCTACACGCAGACCCCAGGGGACTGAACAGCACAGTTAGCTTAACTTAGAGCTCTCATCTTGGCATTGGAACATACAGATCCAAGACACCTCACATTGATTGTGTGTGATTCGTACTATTGTGTCCAGTCATACAATGATTAGCTCAAACATTGGTGGATGAACGGGTTCAGAGACTCAAAGGAACACCATAAAACACAGAACTCTGTGGGGGAGGGTGGCTGATCCTAACGATAAGCTAACGAATGCTCATGTAGTACATATATTGGGCCTCCAATGTGTAGGAGTACACGTTATTGGAAACACTGGCTGATGAAGCGGCCAAGTCCACAGTAGCCAAAGCTTCTGTTGCTGCAGTGACTCGTTCTCACATGAGATTGGATAACGAAATTCAGGCTGCTGTGAAAGCTTCAGCTGAAGGCAAGCCTCTTCCAAAAGCATACCCTACTAAATATTCATACCATATCCGTGCACAGAATGTTGCCTTTGCGACAAATCCTGGGGTTAGGGATCAAGTGATCCCCAACCAAGACCAGAGGTTGACCTCATCAAACCAGCACATGATGGTATTGCATCTGCTCATGCTGGTGTTGCGGTCACAATATCACTCTTACACAAACATTTCTGGTGGCCAGGTCTATATAAACAGACCAAGCAATAAGTCCTTTGCTGTGACACTTGCCAGTAAATAAAGGGCTCAAACATCAAACGCCCACCACAGACATCCCTCTTAGTGTACAAAAGACCACTACAATGTGTGTACCTGGACCACTGTGGTCCCTTACAACCTGATGGTACATACAAATACATCTTAGTGGCTGTTGATTCTTGTACTAGATTCCTGTGGGTATGGCCACAGAGTTCGGATGACGCTGAAACTGTTATGTCTTGCTGGTCTTTATCAGTACATATGCGGTTGCAGCATTCCACTTGGACCAGGGCCCTGCTTTTGCCTCTAGGGCATTCAGGGACACAAAGAGGACGATGGGTCTTGAACTCCATTACTCTTCCTCATATCATCCTGAGGGTAATAGTGTTGTAAAGAGGAGGAAGAATCGTGACCTAAAGCAGGCCTTAACAGCTAGAGTATTAGGTTAAGGCTTCAGTTGGCTTCATCACCTATATGGGGTCCAGAGAGCACAGAATAATCTGCCAAGACAGTCCTTGGGAGGACCCACTCCTTACGAGGTCCTCTTTGGGATACATATGTATGTCCCGGATGTATATGGCCCTGGTATGGAGGCAGCAGACACCTTTTGACATAAATGAACGTCTCACTGTCTTACAGGCACTTCAGCAATTTTGTGATGATAATTCATCCGCCAATGCTGCCACCTTTGGAATAAGGGATTTGCCAACAACTTCTAGAGGCTGGATTCCTAAAGTTGGTGGTCTGGTTTGTGAGAAGATTACTGTGAAGAAGGGATTCGGACCATCCTACAGAGCACCGGTTTCAGCCGCGGGAATCAAGGAACCACCTCTGCCAGGTTCCAAAGCACACAGATTTGTCTCCATTGACAACATAAAAATGCACCATGTGGCTGATCCTTCACAGTAGACTCAGAGGTGCCTTAGGTAGCCCCCAGTTCCCTCTCACTACCCAATAGAACATACCTCTTCTGAATACACCAGCATGTACAACAATGCTACAAATGCCTGCTCGAGCATGGGGAGGGTGGAGAATGAGCTTCTGATGATTCCCGTTACCACTTCACCGAAAAGAACTGTCCAAGATGTGGATTTCTTCTACACCAATACAACGCAAACCGATAACACCGTCTACTATGAACCTCCATGCAAAGTGGAACAATCCACCAGTAATGCACTGGCTCCTGTGTTCACAGCAACTGCTTCTGGCTACTTCATCCACATTGATGACTTCTTTTCAACTTCAACTGCACCTGCAAGCAAAACTGTTTCAAAGACACGTAAGCTGTATACATGGCTTAAAAACTATTTGGTTTATCCATGGAATTATCTGAGGATATTCCTAACATTGCTTGCCTTTCTTTTATGGTTAGGTTTTGTGACTTTTTCTTTCTCCTGACAAAAAGTCATTACCTTCCTGAATGCTGCTCTGTCGAGCTGGTGGATAAAGTCTTAACACCCTATCGTTCCTCTCATAAGGTCCAAAGGGACTTGTCCCTTATGAACATTTCAGCAGCACCAATTCCAGATGGGATTGTTTGGGATAAAGTTCCCTTTGATATATACAGGCCTACTGAGGTTATACAAATTCCATATGTATTCAAAATTTCAGTGACTGATGTAATTACACCTGGTGTTGTTTCTGATGACTGGGATGTTCAAACAGGTGGTTCAATGCTTACTGAGCTGCAGGATTACACTGCATTTGAAAGTGATGATGTGTACATGAACAAAACGAATTATGGGAAAATGTTCTGTTACAATAAATGGGGAAATTACTATCTGCAACTAGACACAGATCAGAAATTCATTACACACAGTTCAACTCCACCTGTGGGGAGCCGTAAAAATATATAGACAAGTTTGCATACTTTTCTGGGCATGACACTACAAATGCAGTAAATTACCACCATCCAAAATGCGAAAGATTTTGCTAACCAACACCAAATTAATCTATTCAGATTCTTTTGTTTCCTGACTTGTTGTTGAAGGTCATGAGTATTGGAAAAACACCATTGATGTAAAAATTGTATGGGGAACACAAGATTGGCAAATTCAGGGTAGGGAAGCTTTGTTTAGAGCATGCCTTATTCCTGTCCAAATTATATTCTTAAATGACACAATTCAACAAACATCATGCCTTGGGTTAGCAAAGATAAAGGAAATCAATGTGCCCAGTATCCCCACACCAGCCAAATTTGACAATTAACAATCATTCCTAAATATCACCGAGGAAGAACTAAATGCTTGGGTTCAGGATGGTACATCTAATTCTACACTTCAGTCCCAGCGGGTGATTCTTGCAGCCAACAGACACAAATGGGTGTGAGGCACGTTTTGTTAATTCCTCAGGGGGTTTCAAGATTAGGCGGCCAGACCCTTGCTATGTGTTGGGTCAATACTCCGGTATAGTTACCACATACGGTGTGGGTAAAATGCACCAACAATGGTTACAGACTAACACCTTCGGAGCAGTTAAAGAGCATTTAAGTCTCCTATCTGAGGAAGAGGACTTGCAAGATTTCTTGCTAGGTCCAAGAAAGCCACGCACTAAACGATTTCTGTATGCCATATACAATTAAATTTGGACGCTTTCTCAAATGAAAGCAGCTGCACATTTAAGGCAGATAGACAAGGAAAATTTGGAAAAAGCTTTAGCTGTTGGAAATAATGGCATGAATAGTCTGTCCAACAGAACATACACCCTTAATAACAGTGTCTTCTGCAATAGTTATCATTTACAATGACCTCCTTTATACACTACGGACAAAGTCAGCTGTGCTCCATCATTCAGTTAGGTTGGACGTTACAGGTTCTGAAAAATGGTCCCATGGAAATATATAAACAGTAGTGACTTGTTTGCTGCTATTAATTCGTCCAGGGAACAACAGACAATGGCTAAAAAGGAAGCAAGTTACACCATGCTCAATTTTGAGAAGTTAGAAAAGCTGCTTTTCACAGTAGCAAAAACTCCTTCAACAGTATGGCTCGTACATGTCATTATAAATGCCAATATCCACCTTTACAAAATGTGTGAAACATTTTGCTGTGGGCAGATACAAGCTGTTAGGAGATCGCTATATTAAAAAGGAGTGGGAGTTGCCTTTCGAGTTCAAATGTCTGAACAGCAAAAAGGTATTTCTGAGTGGAAGTGAATGTGAGACTACTGTTAGTCATTTAATGATCTGCAAACAGGTGCCACTTCATGGCCTTTGCAATGTGGGGTCACAAACCTGGCCTGCTTCCTGAAGGGTACTCCCGTCCCTTTGATTCATCCAGCATTTCATAACACTTTCGAATGGAAGTTATGTGGTCCTGAACGTACAAAGCTGTTGCGGTATGAGAACAGAAATTACCTACAAAATTTCAGTCTTGCAAATTGTAACTTCTTGTGAACATGTTCTATTCCCACCCACACAATGAGATGAGAGTAGCAGAAATGTGGCCTCACATTGATACTTCAAATGTACTGTTCCAAAAATAAGTGGTGTTGACATCGGCCAGAGAGACGTATGCTCTTAAAGATCACGAGCCGAGATACAATCCCAATTAAATACCAACTTACCCAAGCACTTTGGAGAGCTGGTTTCCAGAATATTCAATGCTTCGAGCACTACTGGGATTGTACATTTCTTTAAGGCTGTTGGGTCTGTTTTCGTTTCCATCTTCCAGACTTTTTTCAGAGTCATTCCATCAGCTATCCATTCACTCTTTTCAAATGTGTGTGGTGGCTTTCCTGTGACTTTGGCACTGACTGGGAGGATACTGCTGCTGCTGTTGCTGTTGTTGTTGTTGTTGTTGTTGTTCCTAATACGCAGTGGTTGTGCCTTCTCAGCTAAGCAGAGTGATAGAGTTATTACCACCAGCCCAGCTGATCACATGGTACAGTTTTTGGTGCTTCCCTTGTGTAACCTCTGCTTGCCCCGTCATTTGTGTTTGCATGTCTTGTGGATTCCCCCTGAAATCGTAGCTTGTAGTGCTGCCCAGGTCTCAAGGCCATTCTGTAATTTCCCATCCTACTTATTTAGGTTTTATGCATACTTCCTCTGCAAGTGCTCACTCTGTTATAACTTAGTGCCATAATGCGACCGAAGGGACTCATGTGCTCATACAGCCTAAGGCCACCCGCTTTTCATCCAGGACCAGTGTTAGTTGTAGGAACTTCCAGGGCACTATCATCCCTCTTGGATGTCTAATAATTTGCAGCAAACAAGTCTGTGGTGCCACCAGGAAGTCTATTCCTGTCACTGCCCACATTGGCATGGCCACCACTGACCAAAAGGCATGCACTGCAGGGCAGTCCCAAGCCATGTGAAAAAAGGATGCATCCTCCCTTCCACATCTTCGACAATTTGTGCTCCTGCCCTTCTACATCATACAGAGCTTGACTGGTGTTAAGTGTGTGCAGTGAATATATTTAAAGTGTGCCAGTTTGAAACTGGCATTGAATGAGCCCTGCTTCATCGGCCCCAGGACCAATCACCACTTGTTATTCACAAAGAGTGCGGACAAATGCTCCCCCACACACGCCTTGCCTTAGGTTCTACTCTGGTTCAGTATACCTTGAGAGTCCTATAGAATAGTGTCACCAAGTGCCTTGCTGTCCCTGTTGTCAGCATCACCTGTAATGTTTCAGTCTGCTTAGGTGTATATGTGAAATCTGTCTAAACTTCACGTGCTGTTTTCGCTATCTTGGTATGTTGGAGAAACTGGCCACCTCACCACAGAGAAGGCTTCTCAGGTCTTGACTGCAGTAAGGAATTTCTCCCCTGGACATAGATCTCCAAGAGTATGGCACCCTCCCTCTCTCCAGCATGCAACCAACATGTCCACACTGATCCTGTTGAATAGCAATAGCGTCCACAGGACAAGCTCCTTGGCAAACAGGTGTTTTTTCTCCAGCACTCTGGTAAGAAATAAGTTACTTACCTGTAACTGTAATTCTCCAGTATTGTAAACTTTCATAGATTCACATGCTTGAATAAGTCTCCATCGTCGAGATGGGAGTCCCCGGTGGAATGTATAAGATATGCTTAAATGTATATATACATTACGTACATTAGGCCTTTAGCTTAGCAACCTATCACAGTCATTCTGTAAAATAGACCCAAACTCAAAATTCAACCAATCACACTGCACCACCCTTTAGAACCTCATGTAAGGAACTGCCTTAACTCAGATTTTCCAAGCATAAGTGCTGCAATCAGAAGGAACACAGAGAAAAGAGAAGGTGAGCTCCTCATGGGAGGTGGGTGGGCCGCATGTGAACCTATGAAAGTTTCCAATACTGGAGAACTACAGTTACAGGTAAGTAACTTATTTCTTACTCTGGCATTGGAACTTTTATAGATTCACATACTTGAATGAGAATAGCAAGCAGTGACTAGCACATTTTCTGTATTTTCTAAGAAGACATTCTACAGTGTAAGAGATGGTATTAGCATTTAGATAACTTCATGCCTGATAAGTACAGATATTTAAACATACCTATATCTAAATATATATATATATATATACCTATACGTATATTATACACAGAAACTCATTATTATACAGAAAACGTGGAATTAAAACAGCACAAGCGGATGGCGGGAACAGAGAAATGGCTCACCTTCATAGGAACAAATGCCTAAGGACTGCTTGGCCAACCACTGCATCCCGGTGCGTTTCAGCATCCAAGCAATAATGCCTTGTAAAAGCATGTGTCGTTCTCCACAGTGCCGCACGGCAGATGTTAGGTAGGGACATGCCCAAGAACAGTGCACAAGAAGTGGAAAGCGCTCTAGTTGAACGTGCACGCACTCTCGCGGCCAAAGGTCGACCAGCCTTTTGGTGGCAAAAGGCTTTCATTTTCGCAATCCATTTGGAGATGATGTGCTTAGTGACAGGATGCCCTCTTCTGGGGGTCCTGAAGGCTATGAAGAGTTGGTTTGATTTCCTGATTGACTTAGTTCTGTGTAAGTAGAACTTGAGATATCCTTTCAAGTCGGAGAATGGAGAGCGCTTTCTGCTCCGGTTTGAGGTTGTGGAAAGAAAGACTTGAGTACTACTGGTTCATTAATATGAAAGTCCGATAGTAGTTTAGGGATAAATTTAGGATTGGTACGCAGAATAACTCTATCCCCACTGAACTGTAGAAAAGGGTCATGGATTGTAAATGCCCGTATTTCAGTGACTGTGCGAGCAGATGTTAGAGCTAAGAGGAGCACTACTTTCCATGTGAGGTATTTGATGTCTGCTTTATGGGTGGGTTCAAATGGTTCTTTCATCAGCTGGCCCAAAACTGTATTAAGTTGTCAAGCTGGAGGAGGGGCCTTAACTGGATGAAAAGACCAAATAAGACCCTTCATAAATTGTTTTAGAAGTCCACGAGACCAGAGGGAAGGTTCCTTAGATATTCTTCTGAATCTAGAAATGGCTGCCAAGTGAACCTTGATGGACACATGGGCAAGACCGGAGTGTGCTAGATGAAGTAGGTAAGGAAATATTTGTTCTGGAGTGGAAGAAAGGGGGTGTGGGTTCTTGGAGACACACCACAAGCAGAAGCGTTTCAGCTTTAATTGGTATGTCTTACTTTTGCTGTCTGCACACGCTTTAGCCAGGATGTCCTTACAATTGTTAGGAATATCTAAGTGGCCAAACTCATTGAATTCAGGAGCCATTCAAATAAGTTGAGAGACCTGGGATCCCGGTGTCTGACCTGGCCTTGATTGATGGTTAGCAACTCCTGAATCGGTGTTATCCTGATGGGTGGACACGACGACAGCAACAGTAGCTCCGTGTACCAAGGCTGACACGGCCAGGCTAGAGCAATTAGGAGTATTTGACAGGGCTCCGATTTGATTTTGCTGATCACTCGTGGGAGTAGAGGAATCGGAGGAAAAGCGTAAGCATAAATCCCTGACCATGCTATCGAAAAGGCATTTCCCCACAATCTAGTTGGTGATGCCAGCTTGCATAAATTCGTCATTTGGCATTCTGGGACGTCGCGAACAGGTCCAGGTTTGGCTTTCCCCATCTGAGGAATATTCCATCCAGCGTCTCCTGGTTCAATTCCCATTCGTGGGGAGATGTGCTTAGCCTGCTCAGTGAATCTGCAGTGGTGTTGTGCCCTCCTGGGAGCTGCTCCGCTTTTGTGTGTTGAATGCAGCAGGTCCAAATGGTCTGTGCTTCTTTGGATAGCTGTTGCGACCGAGTTCCTCCTTGCTTGTTGATGTAGCGCATGGTGGTCGTATTGTCAGTTCGGACAAGCACTGAAGAGCCTTGGATTCTTGGAAGGAAGGCCTGCAAAGCCAGATACACTGCTCTGAGCTCTTGGAGGTTGATGTGAAGAGTGATGTGAGAAGGGGGGCATTTGCCACTCACTTGAAGGTCCTGCAGACATGCACCCAATCCTTCCATTGATGCGTCCGTTGTTATAGTCAGCGGAGGGACCTGGGTTAAGAAACGTAGGCCTCCGGAAATGTTCTCGGTGTTATCCACCAACTGAAGGAAGCGGACATACGAGGGGTTACGTGTATTGTGTCCTCGAAGGAGCCTTGTGTCTGCTTCCATTGCTTGTCGAGCTACTCCTGGAGTGGACGCATATGAAAGCGACAGTGGGGAATAAGATTTATGCAAGATGACATCATCCCCAGTAATGACGTAGTGTCGAACTGAAAGAGACTTTCTTTGCTGAATTGCTCCTGCTAGCGTGACGAGCTTTAGTTGTCTGTCCACTGCTGGATAAGCCTTGGTTTGTACTGTATCCAGTATGGCGCCCAGGAAAACTATTCTTGTGGTTGAATGGAGCTGAGACTTCCCAGTTGAGAGTGAGGCTCAATTGTCTGAAAAGGCGTAAGGTCACCTTGAGAGAATGGCATACTGACTGGATGTCGGAAGCTTTCACTAACCAGTCATCCAGGTATTGAAAAATTTGATGTCGCTTGCACCGAAGATATGCTGCCACAGGGGCTAGACACTTCGTAAAAATTCAGGGAGCGGACTTGAGCCCGAAAGGTAGCACCTTGAATTGAAAGTGCCAGCCAGCTACCATAAATCTTAGGAACTTTCTGTGTTTTGGGTGAATGGGTATGTGGAAGTAGGCATCTTGTAGGTCTAAGGAAGCCATGTAGTCTGCTCTGTTGAGAAGCTGCAAGTCATCTTTCAATATTACCATGCGGAAGGACTGTTTTTTCAGATACTTGTTCAGCTCCTTTAGATCCAGGTTGGGCCTCCATAGACAAGATGTTTTTTCTGATTAGGAAGAAGCGAGAATGGAAACCCTTTCCCTTTTGTGAATGGGGCACCATTTCTATTGCTCCTTTGGATAACATTACCCCAGTTTCTAGGTTGAGAAGATGGAGATGTATTTGACGTACCTGGGAGGGAGATGTCCACGGGTAAATTGTAAATTGTAGTTGTAGAAGGTGACCAAAATTTATTATGTCTAGGACCCACTTGTCGTTCGTTATCTGACACCAACGATGAAGGTGTTGCTTTAGTGAGGAAGGAGAGGCAGCCGGCCTTTGGAGCTTGTCATTGCCTGCAGGAGGGATCTTTGGCTTGCCTCCCTGACTTTCCTCTGTGAGGAGGCTTGCTATATGCCGCTGCCGGCGGTTGTCTTTGGTGATATTGGGATCTGGAGGGTTGGAAGATATGGGAATAAGCTGGGTACCTGTTTTGCTGGTAACCTCCATGAAAGGAAGACTGTCCTCTACCTCTGGCACCTCAAAAGGTTGTTTTCTTACATTGCAGGGAGCGTAACGATCTGGCAGTATCCGGGTCTGTCTTGATTGTCTGGATGGGTCATTGGCATGTTTGCCGAAAAGGGATTCACCATCACAAGGAAGGTCTAGAATCTTCGTTTGGACATTGGGTCAAAAGCTTGTGGCATTAAGCCATCCTTGGCGCCTTAACACTGCTGATCCAGCCAGAAGCCTAAAACCCATAGCTGCAATATCTAACGCACAATCTATTATTTCTGAGGACGAGCGCTGTCCTTCCAGAAGAATTTTCCTAGCTTCAGCCTTGCTAGATTCTGGAAGGTCATCTAACGAGTGAGTAATGTCCGACCATTTCTGCCTATCGTACCTTCCAAGGAGCGCCAAGGAGTTAGCTGCCCGCACCACTATGGTACATCGAGGAGAATCTTTTCCCAATGTTATAAAGGCACCTACCTTCCTTATCCGGAGGCGCAGTCAGAGGTACAGAAGGGTTCCTCAAACGTCGTTGTGCTGCTTGGGAAATCACTGAATCCGGCTTTGGATGCCCTGACAGGCAGGCAGGAGCATCATCCGTTGCCTTGTACTTTTTATTCAGCTTAGGCAAGACAGCTGGTACCATAGCAGGGTTATGCAGTATTTTCAAACCCTGATTCCACACACGGTCTATTATTGGGATAGCTCTGATAACCTTTCTATGAGGCTCTTTAAAGTCATACAAGAAACAATCTTGTGCCAATATCCTCTGGAGGGGACTCAACAGCAGCTGGCTCTGGGGAGGCAGGCACCTGCAATGCATATTTGTCCTATTCATCCTGCGCTAAAAGTACTTCCCCCGTCTTCAGCTTCATCATCTGACGAAGCATAGGCTTGTGGATCTTGTGGATTTTGTAGAGAAACCTGTGGAGTGGTAGGATGAACCTGCAGGTATAGTGGAGTACCTTGTGTTGTAACCACTGGCTTGGGAACGACTGCAGTCTGTGGACGGAAGCGTTCTTTATAATCTGCTAGCATGGCTTGCAGGCCAGAAAGCAGACCAGAGGGTAAACATACCATTCCCTGCTGCTGCTGTTGAGGGATTGGATTGTAGACGTGCTGGTCATAATATGAGTCATCGTTAGAATATTCCTGGCATTTCACATGCAATTGTGATGGGCTCCATATTCTCCGTCATCATCTGAATCATCACCATCCAAGAAGCGTGATGGTAAAATTATTTACATCTTACTTGGTATGGATGGCGTTAGATGAGATTTGGATATCCTTTTGAGTGGGGTATGCTCCGACGACTGGTAAAGAGCCAATGAAGATGGTCTTTGCCTTTTTATAGGCATCATCTAGACCGTTGACGATAGAAGATCCGTTGTTGTCCACGGTAGAGTCAAAGAGAAAGTAGCTGTCGGAAGCGTCGTCGATGGGAGCATCGACGACTGAAATACTGGTGGACGAGGGTGTCGTCAATGGAGGCATCATCGGAAGCATCGTTGACTGAAGCATTGGCGATGAACATGCCGTTGACGAGGATGTCGTCGATGGAGGCATCGTAGACGGGACCGTCGCTGTGAGATCTATAGACGAGACCATCGACGGGAGTGTCGTCAATGAGTAGAGCCCCGGTGATGAGATGGGTCGCCCTGTCGACGAGGATGAAAGCGTCGTCGACAAGGAGCCTGAGGCCGCCACCGTAGACATTGAAATAGTGACTATAGTAGATGTCACTGATGATACAATCGTCTATGAGAACACCTTCGACGATGTTGCCACAGACGGGCCAGATCCTGGCTTCTTGAATTTATGTTTAATTTTCAGAGACGGCGTAGATGGCTCAGAAATAGCATTCTAGGATTTTTTGAGTGAATCTGACCCTTTTTGGATGCCAGTTTTCTTTTTCTCTGCAGGACTGTGGATTTTTGAAGAGCCCTCAGATGACTTTTTGGGAACTTTTTTCGGTGGTTCCTGAATATCTGAGCCTTTCTTTTTCCTTTTAACAGGCGTGTTTAAAACAGATACAGAAGAAGAAGCACTGTCCTCGTTAGAGGCTGAATGGCCAGCTTTACCTTTTTGAAGCCACAAAAGAAGACAACCCTCTCTGTCCTTTAAAGTCTTTGTAGAACATTTTCTACATATCTTGCAGTCTTTGGTCTTATGACTTGGGTATAAGCAGTAAATGCAACCATCATGTTGATCATCCACATATAATCTCTTCTTCAGACAGGACGCACAGAATCTGAAGAGGTCCTTTTTTGGTGTCTCTGGCATGGCAGTCAGTTTGAAGCACCAGAAGAAGAGAAGAAAACTCCTAAATTCCATGGAATAAGCTTCTGAGAGAACAATTTTGAGCAGTGCTCAAAGGAGACTCCTCAGCACAACGTGCAGTGGAAAATCTGAGGGAAGGCAGTTCCTCACAGGAGGTTCTGAGGGGTGGTGCAGTGTGATTGGTTGAATTTTGAGTTTGGGTCTATTTTACAAAATGACTGGGATAGGTTGCTAAGCTAAAGGCCTAATGCATGTAATGTAGGTATACATTTAAGCATACATTCCACAGGGGACTCCCATCTCGACGACTGAGAAGTATTCAAGCATGTGAGTCTATGAAAGTTCCAATACTGGAGTAATTATTCTTTCCCACACCTCAGATTCCTGGTGCACCATTTATGAGACATCTCTTGGCACCCTCAATCTTCACATCAGCAATTCCATCAATGGGAGGTTGCCACAGGTGCCACGCAGCAGTTATTTCTCCCAGGTGTCTATGTCCGCTGCCCAGTTTGTGGTAGTTTAGAGGTATCGTAGTAGAACTCTAGATTAGGGAGACCCGTGCCTCCTTCCTGTAGGTCAAGTTTGAGCAGCAGCAGTGCTACATTACCCCACATCCCAGACCAGACCAGGTAGGTCAGAAGTCTGTCCACATCCAACATTTAAATAACAAAGCCACAGGGCAGTGTGTACATGAATGATGTATAGACATCTAGGTAAGAACACCATTTTTGCCACTGCAATCCTTGAAGCAACCGAGAGCAGCAGTGAGTTCCACAATTGCATCAAGTGTGTCAGCCCTCTCAGCAGCAACCCAATTCTGTGCTGTTGTTGCACCTCTAGTGTATGTGTGACTGGAATGCCCAAGTATCGGAATGTTTTTGTTTCCCACCGCAGACCCATCATGGGTAGGGAGTCCTCAGGGATCCCACTTGTGGCACCAAACGGGAAAAGCAGCGATTTGCATCTATTAATCCACAATCCCGTCAGTGCTCCAAACTACTCGAGTTGTTAAAACAATAGCAGTATCGCCTCAGCAGGTATTCGTAAATAAAAACAACACATCATCCACATATAGCGAGATAAGGTTTGCGGAGTCCCCTACTATAATGCCAAAGTCTTCCATATCTCTATGTAATTTCGTTGCCAGGGGCTCAAGGACAAGAGCAAATAAACGTGGGGACAGCCAGCAACACTTGCGTTCCCCGCCTCACTTTCCACTCCACCGAGACCACGCCTTAATTTTTAACTCTAGCTTTTGGGGCAGTATATGATAGTCTTACCCAGCTGCGAAAGTTTGTCCCAAATCCCATCTTCTGGAGGACTTCCATTAGATTCAGAGATGATATATATCAGGCAATCTGTCTTGGCACGAAGTTCTTTAAATCATTCCTGGGCAGAGACCACTTTCTCACCAAGGAGGAGAGCACCACTGAATGGCTTGTCAATCAAAGACACTTGGACATACCCTGAGAAGACTATATACCTCATCCAGGTGCGGTACCAGACCACCACACTCGTGCTGACTGCGCACCCTAAGCTATTGATTGCATTCAGGACAGCCTGATAACAAATTCTGGTGCATCACAGCCATCCTGGATGGTTTGGACTAAGAACATCCATAGGTCATCCGCAACTGCCGAAAGGATCTGGCCCTCCACATAACATGGGTGTAGCGACCAGCAGGCATTTGGCCCTCCACATAACATGGGTGTAGCGAGCCAGTTTGTGGGGCAAGTCCAGCAGAGGAGAACATGAACTTACCAAAGGTCTCCATGTGCTTAGATTCACAGTCAGGAGGGTTTGCAGTGAAGGCCTTAAGGTTTACTCTGCTGGTGGATGCCTGTACCACCTAACTCCCCAATGGGTTTGAGTCAGGAAAGCAGGGTCGCCCAGAGCTGGTTTGTGGTGATGAGCTACTTGCCTATTGATTGGGGGCCCAGAACATGGTTTTGCCAAAATGGGTATCTTAAAGGGCTTTGTTAAGTGGCAGAAGAGGTTTTTTAGAAGCTTCCCCAAGGTAGAGGACAATGGGCTTCACTTCTGTGGTAGTGAGGTACAGTTCAAAGACATCCACAGCCTTTTGCATAACAGCGTAAGAAGCACTCTCCTCTGTGACAGGACCATAGGGAAAGTCAGAACGAGTGTCTGGGGAGGTGTCTAAGCCAATGGCATCCTGTAATTCTTCACATTTGTCGTCTCTAGCATTCTTTAGGACAAATGCATTCCCTTCATCACAGTTGTTATTGTATGATGTCAGGGTAATGTAGGAGCGCTGTTATGTGGTGAAGGAAATATGTCAGTCAGAAAGACCATCTAGTGACTGTGCTCTGGTCAGATTAGAACACTGTATCGGTTGACCTCAAGATGAGTCCGATTCAGGGTCAGTAACCACTATAGGTAGTGGCATCTCTTCCAGTGGTGGGAACACGGTCATCGATATCAATGGAAGCGGTGTATGGTGAAGTGCCAGAACTGAAGTCTGCACCGAAGCCAGTGGAGAACCATAGTTCAAGAGGCGAAAATGGCACATAGGAAGAACCCACTGGTGGAGTCAAAGCACACCAAATCTGCACAGGATGGCCTTCCCGAAGGCCTTGATTTGCTACAATGTCGCTGAAGGACCCAGATATTTGGGTTGCATCAAAACAAGATTCAGAATTGGCTCTTCAACATTTCATGAGTGGCAAGTTGACACCCTCACTGGAGTTCAAGTGTGACGGGGAAAGGGCAGGTTCTTGCTGTGACTGTGTTTTTTGTTTCTTCTACTTATTTGAAGACTTTGAATGTGTCAAGGGCCTGCAACTGAAAGGGCTTTGGGAACGAGACCTCATCCACTTTGACTGGTTACAATAGTGAGCTCCAATGTTTGGGCACTCCAGAGTTTAGTCTTGCAGTCCTGTCTGGTCCTTGGGTTCACTTGGGTACACTTGTTGGCGGCCTTGAAGATGTATTCCAACCACAGGCATATCTTGGGGGGTAGGGAATTGGGGGGGGGGGGGGGGGAGGGGGGGAGGAGTCTGTTAGACATTTGTTTGCTGCAGTTTGGGGTTCTGCGGTTAGAGTATTTACTAAAGGTAGGTAAGCTGTTCTAACAAATACCTCCAACCACAGATGCCTAACCTTTTGAATGGATACCAGGATGGTATCTCCCAAGCGGTGGTTTTGAACTGGCTCAAACCAAGAAGTCATTAAGGACTGAGCAGGGTAATTGCCCATCCCAACACAGCTGTTCAGACAGCAGTGTTTCACAAAGGTATGGTGTGATGCAGGCGTAGCAGGTCAGCAAATAGCCAGAACAGGAAACTTCCATGCCAACACAGTAGAAGCAATCTTGGCTCTAGAGGAATCGGCATGCAAACCTTCTGGGAGTTGCTTCTTGACCAATGTGTAACAGAGCATGATCTACCAAGAGATGGTCCTCTTCTGAACTGTCTTGCTCTTCTTCACTCCAGCAACTCCCACATTGTGGACACAATGTTCTCCAGTGCATGTTCTCTGTTACAATCGAAGTAAAAGCTACGAGATCTTTTTGGACCCAACCATTTGAGTCTCTCTTTCTTAGAGGGTTGAGGCCCAGTTAAGATAATGAGCAGAGCGATATTTTACCTGAAATGGGATCACCACTTTTGCGAGGAATGAGGCCCGCTTTCACAGGACCAGTTTGCCTGGGTAAAATATGGTATGAGGGGTATAAGGTGGGTTGACAGAGAGGGTTTTCAGCTCACTCACTAAGCCAATGTTATAGCAACAAGACAGTCTGTTTTGAGGGTCAGGAACCATAGTAGGCAGCTATTCAGAGGGCAAGAGGAGTGCACATGAGGAAACTGAGGACCAAATTAAAGTCCCACTGGGGCATAATGAGTGGAGACTGCTGAACCATAAGTTGTAAACCTTTCAAGAAATGCATCACAACCAGTGACTGAAACAAAGAAGACCAAACCACAAAAAGGCTGAAAGAAAAATTAAGTACCCTTAAACTGTGACCAAAGCAAGGCATCGCTTGGCTCAATATAAGAAAATCACCACACTTCTGGTAGCTTGGAAAGAAGTGGGTCAATCTGCTGGTCAATTCACCAACTCACAAATATATCACAATGGTAGGCATATGCAGATTTTGTTGAGGGACAACTGGCTGCCAAGATTACATCATCAGCAGGGGTCAGGGCAAAAGCAGTCAACTGCGACCATCCAATCTTGAAGCAGGGAGTTGCAGACTGTACAGGCCTAAATGTAGGGCTGCAAAAGACAATCCTCCTAAAGTGGCAGCCTGATCAGAGAAAAGATGCTTTTTCCCAGTAATTCGAGATACCACACTCTTCTTGTCCAATGCGGTGCCACTAAGATGACTTGGGCCTGGTCATTCCTAATCTTCAGAACCTGGGCAGGAGTTTGGTGGGAAGGCGTACAGAAGTCCAGAGTTTCACACTAGACAAATCATTTCACTAGTGAGATGCCTTGGAAACACCAATATGCACAAGTGCAGACATTGCACATTTTCAGGGATGGCAAAAAAAAGATCATGCTGAGACCTTGCACCACCTCTGTGTCTAACTGCCGTTCGTGATCTACTAGGCACTGGTGGCAGAGTTTGTTTGCCTTGGTGTTGAGAGATCCTGCCAGGTCGTGTACCAGCTACCTCCAGAGACATAATGCATCCTGGCACATGGTCCTACATTCCACCCTGTTTGGTGCAGTACCACATGGGGTTGACATCAGTGAGCACATGAACTGGCCTCCGCCTGATGAATGATATAAAGGCTTTAAACAGCAAGTGGATGGCACGCAGGACCAGAAGGTTGATGTGGAGCTAGGTGCCTGCCGGAGACCAGATGCCTCTGACCACTTCTTCAAGATGGCTGCACCAACTCAGAAGCGATGCACTAATCACCACTGTGAGCTCTGGGTGGGTAAGGAAAGGGGTCTGCTGCTGCATGAATTGAGGTCCAGAAACCACCACTGCACATCGGTTAGTCGCCTATAAAATCTGAATGTAATCAGAGCTGTCCCTCTGATGCTATGCCCACTGGAACCTGACATCCCATTGCAGAGCCCATTAATGCCACAGCCTACTTGACCAATAGAATGCAGGAGGCCATTAATCCCAGCAGCCTCAGAGTCATCCTCACCAAGATATAGGACAGAGGCTGAAACATTAGGATCATAGCCCGAATTCCCAGTACTTTTCATTCCTGAGGGAAGGCACAAAACTGCAGTGTCCAAAATGGCTCAGATGATAGAGAGAGTCTGTGAAGGAGTCAGGTGTGACTTCGGCACATTGATAGTGAGCCCCGATGATATCAGGATGTTCGCTGTACTCTGGAGGTGGATGACATAAGCCTACGGCAAGCCTGTCTTCAACAGCCAAGTCATTGAAGTAGGGAAGAACTGGACCTCATGACCTAAGGGGCATTGCAACCACCTCCATTACTTTTGTTGACACCCAAGGGGCGCTTGTGAAGCAAAAGAGGAGCACCGCAAACTGGAAATGCTCTGGTCCGATCGCGAACCGGAGATAGCACCGGTCAGCTTGCAAGATGGGGATACAAAATTGAGTATCCTACAGGTCCAACACTACCATTCAGTTTGGGGCAGAAAAGACCTGGGACAAGGTGAGTATCAGGAGTTTGTCCTTCTGAAAGAAGGCAGTGAGATGGCGAAGGTCTAAAATAAGCCTTCATCCTTCTTTGGCTCCACAAAGCAGCAAGAATAACAACCATGGCTTACATCTGATGCTGAAATATGGTCTGTAGCCCCTTTGGTCAGAAGAGCCTGTACTTCCTGCTGCAAAATAGATTGTCTACCGTCAGAGGTTCTCTGGAAATGGCAATTAATAGTAGGGCATTACACCGTTGCATAATCTGAGGAACTACCTTTCCGAAGTCACCACCTATCACCCTGTTACAAACTGCCGGATCCTGTCTCAGGCAGAGTGGCTGTGTGCCAGGTAGGGCAAACTAAAGAGGTTTTAATGCTGCAGCAGAGAGGCAGAAGGCCCCAAAAGGGCTGAGAAGTGTTCTGGACTGGCTGCATCATAAGGCAGTATTGTAAAGCCCTGCTATAGCCATGGGTAGGACGAAATTGGTGGATGTGGAGGAGCAGACAAATCCAACAAGTGTACCATGGCCCTTCTGCTCGAGGATCAAGGCTGTATTTTTTCCCAAGCAGGTGAAACCCATCAAAGGGCATGTCCATCAAGGTGGACTGGACATCACCGAAAAGCCCATGGACCTCAACCAGGTATGATGTTTAAGAGCCACACTAGTGTTAGTAGCCTTACCAAGGTAATCTGTGGTGTTATGCCACATCGAATATTCAATTTAGCCACATCACTGCTCTCCTGAAAGGCTTGTATGAGAGCGGGATGAAAATCTTCCAGGACACCAGGCAAGAGTTTTGGCAACATGATACCAGAGGGCTTGCGTATAACACCCCAAGATGCAAATTGCATTTACTGAGTGTAGGGCCAAACTAGTAGTGGAAAACTTGTGCTACCCCAAATGTTTCAAAACACTTTGATACTCAGTCTGGTGGAGTTGTAGGGAAGACATTTTCTTTGACCGTACTTGATGAGGCCTGCGTGACAAGGCTCTCTGGAGTAGGGTGGTGAAGGGCGGGGGAAATAGGGATCCCCATCGGCCAGGCATCAATGGTGTCGTGCAAGTTGCCTGTTCACCCACACTCCAAGAAGGGTGTCTGCAAAAGCCACATTAAATGGAACCAACTGCTCAGTATTGGTTTGCCTATGCTGAAACACCCCATTAAGGACATTTGTCTCCACCTCCACTGTGGGCAACTGAAAGTCAAGGACCTTGCCCACCCTCTGTATTACAACTGCAAAAGAGGTGCTATGTTCTGTATAGGGACAAGGTGGAGAAAAGAATCCAGTGTCTGATGAGGTGTCCAGGCTACTGGCATCCTGAAGAACTTTATCTGAGTTACTTTCAGCACAAGGTTGGTCAAGTCTGTTTTCGGGATCATAGAGGTCATTATTAGGATCTATTCCAAATAAGGCCTCTAGTGCGTGGGCCTTATGTGAAGAAGAGGCAGTGTATCAGAGTCTGAAGTGACACTCATAGCCTGCTACCCTGTAGGATCCGGTGGTGGCCTTGGTAAAGGTAGAAGTGGCACAGACTGAGTCAGAGACCTTAATGGATTGCACTTTGTCAGCTATGCGCCAAGAGCCATAGAACTGTGCCACCAGGATCCAAGTTGATATCAAGCTTTAACAGAGCTGTATTGGTTTCAGAGTGCCCAACTGGCACCATGGGTGGACCTGGCAGTGAAGTCCCAGGTGGTGGTCATTGCAGTTCCTTAAGTCCCAAGAGGCACACCAGAGACAGCAGTTAACTTGCCAATTAAAAGCATGGCTTCTTGAAAGTCCTAGATTTGCTGGGATGTCACCAATGGGCCCAGGAATTAAGGTTGTCTGGGAATCCGCTCCGAATGGGATATGCTATGGGAGTGAGAACGTTGATGCCTTAGCGTGGAGTTTTACAGTGCTTGACGATGTAGAGTTTGGCTTTGTGTTCCAGGATGGCCTTGGGATTCACAAGGGCGAAGACACTGCAAGCATTTCAGGACTGTGCTGACCCCAGGTACACCTAATATCTGTCACTAATATTTGCTTTACAAAGTCCCTACAAAGTTTGGACCCTGTTTTTATTTTAGAGGGAGACATTTTCCCTCGTACATCTTTTTTTAGATTTTTTTTTAAAGCAAAACCATGTCAAGGAGACAATGGGCAGCTACCAATCCACGTCTGTGGCATGGAACAAAATAAATAAGTTACTTAACTGTAACTGTAGTTTTCCATATTGGAAACTTTCATAGATTCACATGCTTGAATCCTTCCCAGTCGTCGAGATGGGAGTCCCCGGTGTAATACAGAAGCTATGCTCAAATGCATTTAAACATTACATGCTTTAGGCCTTTATCTTAGAAACATCACAGTCATTTAGTAAAAAAAGGACCAAACTCTAGAATCAACCAATCAGATTACACCACCCTATAGAACCCTCCTGTGAGGAGCTGCCTTCCCTCAGATTTTCCAAGCATTCGTGCTGTAATGTAAATACTACTGAGAGAATGAAGCTGAGCTCCCAGGGGAGGTGGGGGTGTCGCATGTGAACCTATGAAAGTTTCCAATACTGGAGAACTACAGTTAAAGGTAAGTAACTTATTTCTTACTCCAGTAATGTAACTTTCACAGAATAAAATGCTTGAATCTGAATAGCAAGCTCATTTTCAATGTGTACAATATCAACGTCCTGTTATTTAACAGACAGTATGAACACTTGTTACAGCTTATGCTTGTTGTTTAGAGCATGAAGAACGGAAAGTTATTACGCTATAGAAAATGTGACATAAAACAGTACAAGTGGATGGTGGGAACAACAAATGGCTCACCTTCATTGGAACAGATTTCTAAGGACTGCTTGGCCAACTGCTGCATCCCGGAGCGTCTCTGTATCCAGGAACTAGTGCCTTGTGAAGGTATGTGCTGTCTTCCACATTGCAGCTCGACAGATGTCCATTAGCGATACCCCTGAGAACAATGCACACAACGTGGATACGGCTCTGTTGGAATGTGCATGCACCTTAGTATCCAATGGTCGACCGGCTTTCTGATGCCAAAATACGATTGCATTTTTAATCCATCAAGAAATAGTCTGTTTAGTTACTGGATATCCTTTTTAGGGGCACTAAAGGCAACAAACCGCTGGTTTGTTCTTCTACAGGTTTTCGTCCTGTCCAAATAAAACTTGAGGCATCTCTTCAGATCAAGCGAATGAAGGTATATCTCTGCAGCAGTTTGGGGCTTTGGGAAGAATTACCTATGTACTACAGGTTAATTAATATGAAAGTCCGAAGGTACCTTGGGGATGAATTTAGGATTGGTGCAGAAAATAACTGTTGCCTTTGAATTGTAAGAAGGGCTCCTGTATTGTAAAAGCCTGGATTTCGCTGACCCTACGTGCAGAAGTAAGGGCAAGGAGGAGCGCCACTTTTCAGGAGAGGTATTTGATTTCCACCCTATGTATGGCCTCGAAGGGCTCCTTCATCAGCTGGCCTAGAACTGTGAAGTTGCTATGCCGAAGGAGGGGCTCTCACCGGAGGAAATTATCTGAAAAGCGCTTCCAAGAATTGTTTTATAGGCCTTTGAGAACACAGAGATGGTTTACTGGACATTCCCCTATACCGAGACATGGCTGCCAGATGAACTTTGATGGACGCATGGGCAAGCCCTGAGCGTGCTAGTTGCAACAAGTTTGGTAAGACCTCTTCTCGGGCGGTGGAGTGAGGATGTATATTCATGGACTTGCACCACAGACAAAATTGCTTCCACATTAGGCGGTACGTTTTACTTGTGCTATCAGCCCAGACTTTAGCAAGGACATCCTTGCAATCCTTTGGGATGTTTAAGCGGCTGAATTTGTTGAATTCCGGAGCCATGCCAATAAGCTCAGAGGTTTGGGATCCATGTGTCTTATCTGACCCTGGTTGATGGTGAGCAACTCTGGATTCTGCTTTATCTTGATGGGTGGACATGAAGATAGTAGCAGTAACTCCGTGTACCAAGGCTGACGTGGCCACGTTGGAGCTATTAGTATTATCTGGCAGGGTTCCGATTTGATCTTCCTGATCACTCTTGGGAGGAGAGGAATTGGAGGTAAGCTATAGGCATACATTCTTGACCATGCGATTCTACCACGTCCCTTGTGGGTGATACCAACTTACGTAAAACCGAGATTTGGGATACTGGGAGGTTGCAAAAAGATCCAGGTTCGGTTTGCCCCACTAGAAGAATATTTTGTCCAGTGTCTTCTGGTCCAATTCCCACTTGTGTGGAGAGGTCTTTAACCCTCTTGGCAAATCTGCAATGGTATTTTGAAGGCCTGGAACATGTTCCGCTGTTATGTGCAATGACTGATGAATGCACCAACTCCAAATGGTTTGTGCTACACGAGACAGTAGATGTGAGCCAGTTCCTCCTTGTTTGTTGATGTAGTGCATTGTGGTTGTATTGTCTGTTCTGACAAGCACTGTTGATCAGCAAATTCTTGGGAGGAAGGCTTGCAATGCAAAATACACTGCTCTCAGCTTAAGAAGGTTGATATGAAGAGTGTGGTAAGAGGGAGGCCACTTGTCACTTACTTGAAGGTCCTGCAGGCATGCTCCCCATCCGTTCATTGATCCGTCTATAATTCTGGTTAGCGGAAGAATCTGAGGTAAGAAGTGTAGGCCTCGTGAAATGTTCGCGGAAACTGCCACCAATCGAGAGAAGCTATCAGGAGTGGAGTTATCTGGATTAGGTCCTCAAAAGACCCTTGCGCTTGTTTCCATTGCTTGTCTAGCTCCTCTTGAATTGGACCCATAAGAAGGCGACAGTGGGGAATGAGGTTTATACAAGATTACATCATCCCTATCAATGATTTGAAGAGAACTCAGAGACTTTCCATAATTTGGCAGTATCAGTGTCTGACTTTATCGCATGAAGCAGGTCATCAGCATATTTCCGAATAGTGCCTCTCCATCAGAGGGAAGATATAAAATCTTTGTTTGGACCTCAGGTCGGAGATTAGTGGCTTTGAGCCACCCTTGACGCCTCAAAACTGCTGATCCATCTAGCAGCCTAAAGCCAACGGCGGCAATGTCAAATGCGTAGTCAATTATCTCCCAGAGGAATGTTGTCCCTCCATTAGCACCTTCTTAGTCTCTACCTTAGTACCCTCTGGGAGTTCTTCCAAACACTGAGTTATGTCCGACCACAGCTGCCTATCGTATCTACCAAGGAGCGCTCAGGAATTAGCAGTTTGTACCACAATGGCAGACTGAGGAAAATCGCTTCTAGATATTATCGAGGCACCTTCCTTCTTTATCTGGCGGCATGGTAAAGGTGTAGCAGGGTTTCTAGAGCCCCGTTGCGCCACCTGTGAGATAACGGAGTCCGGCTTTGGATCACCTGTTAGGCAGGCAGGAGCGTCATCCGTTGACTTGTACTTCTTATCCAATTTAGCTAACACCGCTGGTACTGTTGCAGGGTTACGCATTATCTTCAAACCTTGATTTCAAACATGGGCAATTATTGGAACAGCTCTGACCATTTCATGTGAGGCTCTTTGAAATCGTACAGGAAGCAGTTGTGCTGAGTTGCAGGCACTGGTAAATCAAAGCGCGTGGCTGCTTTTTCGCAGCAGGTTGTCAAAACCACCTATACCCTCAGACGGAGATTCCACTATAGCTGTTCCAGGAGAGGCAAGCAAGGGAATTATATATGCATCCCACTTATCTTGTGGTGTATGGATCTCACCCTCCTCATCTTCTTCGCCCAAAGAAGTTTGTACTTGTGTGGGTACAGTCTGGGGAAAACCCCGTGGTCGAGGAGGAGTTAACACCTGTGGCTGTTTAAATTGCTGAGGGGTTGATAGCATTGTGGGAATCGTTGGTTGCTGCACAGATGTAGGTATTGGTGGAAAACGCTCCCTGTAATCTGCCAACATTGCTTGCAAATCCAACACTAAACTGGAAGGTAGGCATACCAGTCTTTGCTGATGTTGCAGTTGGGACTGCTCGATATCCTGCTGGTCACAGTATGAATCATCATCAGAGTCTTCCTGACATTTGACACAATTCTGAAGGGCTTCTAGCCACCCCATATAGCCCATCATCCTCTGATTCATCCTCATCCAAAAGGTGTGAAGGGAATAGTCTCAACACCTTTCTTGGAGATTGTAGGAAGTTGGCTCTGTATGTGCTATTTCAAAGTAAGGAATAGCATGCACAGAGTCCAAGGGTTCCCCTTAGAGGTAAAATAGTGGTAAAAATAGATAATACTAATGCTCTATTTTGTGGTAGTGTGGTCGAGCAGTAGGCTTATCCAAGGAGTAGTGTTAAGCATTTGTTGTACATACACATAGACAATAAATGAGGTACACACACTCAGAGACAAATCCAGCCAATAGGTTTTTGTATAGAAAAATATCTTTTCTTAGTTTATTTTAAGAACCACAGGTTCAAATTCTACATGTAATATCTCATTCGAAAGGTATTGCAGGTAAGTACTTTAGGAACTTCAAATCATCAAAATTGCATGTATACTTTTCAAGTTATTCACAAATAGCTGTTTTAAAAGTGGACACTTAGTGCAATTTTCACAGTTCCTAGGGGAGGTAAGTATTTGTTAGGTTAACCAGGTAAGTAAGACACTTACAGGGCTTAGTTCTTGGTCCAAGGTAGCCCACCGTTGGGGGTTCAGAGCAACCCCAAAGTCACCACACCAGCAGCTCAGGGCCGGTCAGGTGCAGAGTTCAAAGTGGTGCCCAAAACACATAGGCTAGAATGGAGAGAAGGGGGTGCCCCGGTTCCGGTCTGCTTGCAGGTAAGTACCCGCGTCTTCGGAGGGCAGACCAGGGGGGTTTTGTAGGGCACCGGGGGGGGACACAAGCCCACACAGAAATTTCACCCTCAGCAGCGCGGGGGCGGCCGGGTGCAGTGTAGAAACAAGCGTCGGGTTTGTAATGGAAGTCAAAGGGAGATCTAGGGATCTCTTCAGCGCTGCAGGCAGGCAAGGGGGGGGGTTCCTCGGGGAAACCTCCACTTGGTCAAGGGAGAGGGACTCCTGGGGGTCACTCCTCCAGTGAAAGTCCGGTCCTTCAGGTCCTGGGGGCTGCGGGTGCAGGGTCTCTCCCAGGTGTCGGGACTTAGGATTCAAAGAGTCGCGGTCAGGGTAAGCCTCGGGATTCCCTCTGCAGGCGGCGCTGTGGGGGCTCAGGGGGGACAGGTTTTTGTACTCACAGTCTTAGAGTAGTCCTGGGGTCCCTCCTGAGGTGTTGGATCGCCACCAGCCGAGTCGGGGTCGCCGGGTGCAGTGTTGCAAGTCTCACGCTTCTTGCGGGGAGCTTGCAGGGTTCTTTAAAGCTGCTGGAAACAAAGTTGCAGTTTTTCTTGGAGCAGGTCCGCTGTCCTCGGGAGTTTCTTGTCTTTTCGAAGCAGGGGCAGTCCTCAGAGGATGTCGAGGTCGCTGGTCCCTTTGGAAGGCGTCGCTGGAGCAGGATCTTTGGAAGGCAGGAGACAGGCCGGTGAGTTTCTGGAGCCAAGGCAGTTGTCGTCTTCTGGTCTTCCTCTGCAGGGGTTTTCAGCTAGGCAGTCCTTCTTCTTGTAGTTGCAGGAATCTAATTTTCTAGGGTTCAGGGTAGCCCTTAAATACTAAATTTAAGGGCGTGTTTAGGTCTGGGGGGTTAGTAGCCAATGGCTACTAGCCCTGAGGGTGGGTACACCCTCTTTGTGCCTCCTCCCAAGGGGAGGGGGTCACAATCCTAACCCTATTGGGGGAATCCTCCATCTGCAAGATGGAGGATTTCTAAAAGTTAGAGTCACTTCAGCTCAGGACACCTTAGGGGCTGTCCTGACTGGCCAGTGACTCCTCCTTGTTGCTTTCTTTGTTCCCTCCAGCCTTGCCGCCAAAAGTGGGGGCCGTGGCCGGAGGGGGCGGGCAACTCCACTAAGCTGGAGTGCCCTGCTGGGCTGTGACAAAGGGGTGAGCCTTTGAGGCTCACCGCCAGGTGTCACAGCTCCTGCCTGGGGGAGGTGTTAGCATCTCCACCCAGTGCAGGCTTTGTTACTGGCCTCAGAGTGACAAAGGCACTCTCCCCATGGGGCCAGCAACATGTCTCTGGTGTGGCAGGCTGCTGGAACTAGTCAGCCTACACAGACAGTCGGTTAAGTTTCAGGGGGCACCTCTAAGGTGCCCTCTGGGGTGTATTTTGCAATAAAATGTACACTGGCATCAGTGTGCATTTATTGTGCTGAGAAGTTTGATACCAAACTTCCCAGTTTTCAGTGTAGCCATTATGGTGCTGTGGAGTTCGTGTTTGACAGACTCCCAGACCATATACTCTTATGGCTACCCTGCACTTACAATGTCTAAGGTTTTGTTTAGACACTGTAGGGGTACCATGCTCATGCACTGGTACCCTCACCTATGGTATAGTGCACCCTGCCTTAGGGCTGTAAGGCCTGCTAGAGGGGTGTCTTACCTATACTGCATAGGCAGTGAGAGGCTGGCATGGCACCCTGAGGGGAGTGCCATGTCGACTTACTCGTTTTGTCCTCACTAGCACACACAAGCTGGCAAGCAGAGTGTCTGTGCTGAGTGAGAGGTCTCCAGGGTGGCATAAGACATGCTGCAGCCCTTAGAGACCTTCCTTGGCAACAGGGCCCTTGGTACTAGAAGTACCAGTTACAAGGGACTTATCTGGATGCCAGGGTCTGCCAATTGTGGATACAAAAGTACAGGTTAGGGAAAGAACACTGGTGCTGGGGCCTGGTTAGCAGGCCTCAGCACACTTTCAATTGTAAACATAGCATCAGCAAAGGCAAAAAGTCAGGGGGTAACCATGCCAAGGAGGCATTTCCTTACACAACCCCCCCCCCCAAACGAAAGAGGATGAGACTAACCTTTCCCAAGAGAGTCTTCATTTTCTAAGTGGAAGAACCTGGAAAGGCCATCTGCATTGGCATGGGCAGTCCCAGGTCTGTGTTCCACTATAAAGTCCATTCCCTGTAGGGAGATGGACCACCTCAACAGTTTAGGATTTTCACCTTTCATTTGCATCAGCCATTTGAGAGGTCTGTGGTCAGTTTGAACTAGGAAGTGAGTCCCAAAGAGGTATGGTCTCAGCTTCTTCAGGGACCAAACCACAGCAAAGGCCTCCCTCTCAATGGCACTCCAACGCTGCTCCCTGGGGAGTAACCTCCTGCTAATGAAAGCAACAGGCTGGTCAAGGCCATCATCATTTGTTTGGGACAAAACTGCCCCTATCCCATGTTCAGAGGCATCAGTCTGCACAATGAACTGCTTAGAATAATCTGGAGCTTTTAGAACTGGTGCTGAGCACATTGCTTGTTTCAGGGTGTCAAAGGCCTGTTGGCATTCCACAGTCCAGTTCACTTTCTTGGGCATTTTCTTGGAGGTGAGTTCAGTGAGGGCTGTCACAATGGATCCATATCCCTTCACAAACCTCCTGTAATACCCAGTCAAGCCAAGGAATGCCCTGACTTGAGTCTGGGTTTTTGGAGCTACCCAGTCCAGAATAGTCTGGATCTTGGGTTGGAGTGGCTGAACTTGGCCTCCACCTACAAGGTGGCCCAAGTAAACCACAGTTCCCTGCCCTATCTGGCATTTGGAGGCCTTGATAGAGAGGCCTGCAGATTGCAGAGCCTTCAAAACCTTCTTCAGGTGGACCAGGTGATCCTGCCAGGTGGAGCTAAAGACAGCAATATCGTCAAGATAAGCTGTGCTAAAGGACTCCAAGCCAGCAAGGACTTGATTCACCAACCTTTGGAAGGTGGCAGGGGCATTCTTTAAACCAAAGGGCATAACAGTAAACTGATAATGCCCATCAGGTGTGGAGAATGCTGTTTTCTCTTTTGCTCCAGGTGCCATTTTTATTTGCCAGTACCCTGCTGTCAAGTCAAAGGTACTTAAGAATTTGGCAGCACCTAATTTATCTATGAGCTCATCAGCTCTTGGAATTGGATGAGCATCTGTCTTGGTGACAGAATTGAGCCCTCTGTAGTCCACACAAAACCTCATATCTTTCTTTCCATCTTTGGTGTGAGGTTTGGGGACTAAGACCACTGGGCTAGCCCAGGGGCTGTCAGAGCGCTCAATTACTCCCAATTCCAGCATCTTGTGGACTTCCACCTTGATGCTTTCCTTAACATGGTCAGACTGTCTAAAGATTTTGTTTTTGACAGGCATGCTGTCTCCTGTGTCCACATCATGGGTACACAGGTGTGTCTGACCAGGGGTTAAGGAGAAGAGTTCAGGAAACTGTTGTAGGACTCTCCTACAATCAGCTTGCTGTTGGCCAGAGAGGGTGTCTGAGTAGATCACTCCATCTACTGTGCCATCTTTTGGGTCTGATGACAGAAGATCAGGGAGAGGTTCACTCTCTGCCTCCTGATCCTCATCTGTTACCATCAACAGATTCACATCAGCCCTGTCATGGAAGAGCTTAAGGCGGTTCACATGGATCACCCTCTTGGGGCTCCTGCTTGTGCCCAGGTCCACCAGGTAGGTGACCTGACTCTTCCTTTCTAGCACTGGGTAAGGGCCACTCCATTTGTCCTGGAGTGCCCTGGGAGCCACAGGCTCCAGAACCCAGACTTTCTGCCCTGGTTGGAACTCAACCAGTGCAGCCTTTTGGTCATACCAAAACTTCTGGAGCTGTTGGCTGGCCTCAAGGTTTTTGGTTGCCTTTTCCATGTACTCTGCCATTCTAGAGCGAAGGCCAAGTACATAGTCCACTATGTCCTGTTTAGGCTCATGGAGAGGTCTCTCCCAGCCTTCTTTAACAAGGGCAAGTGGTCCCCTTACAGGATGACCAAACAGAAGTTCAAAGGGTGAGAATCCTACTCCCTTCTGTGGCACCTCTCTGTAAGCGAAAAGCAGACATGGCAAGAGGACATCCCATCTCCTTTTGAGTTTTTCTGGGAGCCCCATGATCATGCCTTTTAATGTCTTGTTGAATCTCTCAACCAAGCCATTAGTTTGTGGATGGTATGGTGTAGTGAATTTATAAGTCACTCCACACTCATTCCACATGTGCTTTAGGTATGCTGACATGAAGTTGGTACCTCTGTCAGACACCACCTCCTTAGGGAAACCCACTCTGGTAAAGATACCAATGAGGGCCTTGGCTACTGCAGGGGCAGTAGTCGACCTAAGGGGAATAGCTTCAGGATACCTGGTAGCATGATCCACTACTACCAGGATATACATATTTCCTGAGGCTGTGGGAGGTTCTAGTGGACCAACTATGTCCACACCCACTCTTTCAAAGGGGACCCCCACCACTGGAAGTGGAATGAGGGGGGCCTTTGGGTGCCCACCTGTCTTACCACTGGCTTGACAGGTGGGGCAGGAGAGGCAAAACTCCTTAACCATGTTGGACATATTGGGCCAGTAGAAGTGGTTGACTAACCTCTCCCACGTCTTGGTTTGTCCCAAATGTCCAGCAAGGGGAATGTCATGGGCCAATGTTAGGATGAACTCTCTGAACAGCTGAGGCACTACCACTCTCCTAGTGGCACCAGGTTTGGGGTCTCTGGCCTCAGTGTACAGGAGTCCATCTTCCCAATAGACCCTATGTGTTCCATTTTTCTTGCCTTTGGACTCTTCAGCAGCTTGCTGCCTAAGGCCTTCAAGAGAGGGACAGGTTTCTTGTCCCTTACACAGCTCCTCCCTTGAGGGTCCCCCTGGGCCTAAGAGCTCAACCTGATAAGGTTCAAGCTCCAAAGGCTCAGTTCCCTCAGAGGGCAGAACTTCTTCCTGAGAAGAGAGGTTCCCTTTCTTTTGCTGTGTTGCAGTTGGTTTCCCAACTGACTTTCCTGTTCTCTTGGTAGGCTGGGCCATTTTTCCAGACTCCAGCTCTACTTTTTCACCCTGTGCCTTGCATTGTGCTCTTGTTTTCACACACACCAGTTCAGGGATACCCAGCATTGCTGCATGGGTTTTTAGTTCTACCTCAGCCCATGCTGAGGACTCCAGGTCATTTCCAAGCAGACAGTCCACTGGGATATTTGAGGAGACCACCACCTGTTTCAGGCCATTGACCCCTCCCCATTCTAAAGTAACCATTGCCATGGGATGTACTTTTCTCCGATTGTCAGCGTTGGTGACTGTGTAAGTTTTTCCAGTCAGGTATTGGCCAGGGGAAACCAGTTTCTCTGTCACCATGGTGACACTGGCACCTGTATCCCTCAGGCCCTCTATTCTAGTCCCATTAATTAAGAGTTGCTGTCTGTATTTTTGCATGTTAGGCGGCCAGACAGCTAGTGTGGCTAAATCCACCCCACCCTCAGAAACTAGAGTAGCTTCAGTGTGGACCCTGATTTGCTCTGGGCACACTGTTGATCCCACTTGGAGACTAGCCATACCAGTGTTACCTGGATGGGAGTTTGGAGTGGAACCTTTCTTGGGACAGGCCTTGTCTCCAGTTTGGTGTCCATGCTGTTTACAGCTATGACACCAGGCCTTTTTGGGATCAAAGTTTTTACCCTTGTACCCATTGTTTTGTGAAGAGGCTCTGGGCCCACCCTCCTGTGCAGGTTTTTGGGGGCCTGTAGAAGACTCTTTACTATTTTTAGTTTTGGTTGTCTCATCACCCTTCCCCTGGGGAGTCTTTGTGACCCCTTTCTTTTGGTCACCCCCGTTGAAGTCTTGGACACCCTTGTCTTGACCCAATGGTCCGCCTTCTTTCCCAATTCTTGGGGAGAAATTGGTCCTAGGTCCACCAGATGCTGATGCAGTTTATCATTGAAACAATTACTCAGTGTTCTTTCACAAATAAATTGTACAGCCCATCATAATTACTTACACCACTGCCTTGAATCCAACCATCTAGTGTTTTCACTGAGTAGTCAACAAAGTCAACCCAGGTCTGGCTCGAGGATTTTTGAGCCCCCCTGAACCTAATCCTGTACTCCTCAGTGGAGAATCCAAAGCCCTCAATCAGGGTACCCTTCATGAGGTCATAAGATTCTGCATCTTTTCCAGAGAGTGTGAGGAGTCTATCCCTACACTTTCCAGTGAACATTTCCCAAAGGAGAGCACCCCAGTGAGATCTGTTCACTTTTCTGGTTACACAAGCCCTCTCAAAAGCTGTGAACCACTTGGTGATGTCATCACCATCTTCATATTTTGTCACAATCCCTTTGGGGATTTTTAACATGTCAGGAGAATCTCTGACCCTATTTATATTGCTGCCACCATTGATGGGTCCTAGGCCCATCTCTTGTCTTTCCCTTTCTATGGCTAGGAGCTGTCTCTCTAAAGCCAATCTTTTGGCCATCCTGGCTAACAGGAGGTCATCTTCACTGAGAGCATCCTCAGTGATTTCAGAAATGTGGGACCCTCCTGTGAGGGACTCACTATTTCTGACTAACACAGTTGGAGACAGGACTTGAGGGGTCCTGTTCTCCCTATTTAGGACTGGAGGAGGGACATTGGCCTCCAAGTCACTAATTTCTTCCTCTGTGATGTCATCATCAGAGGGGTTGGCTTTTTCAAACTCTGCCAACAGCTCCTGGAGCTGAATTTTGGTAGGTCTGGAGCCAATGGTTATTTTTTTGATATTACAGAGAGACCTTAGCTCCCTCATCTTAAGATGGAGGTAAGGTGTGGTGTCGAGTTCCACCACCTGCATCTCTGTATCAGACATTATTCTGCTAAGAGTTGGAATACTTTTTTAAGAATCTAAAACTGTTTCTAGAATCTAATTCAAACTTTTAACAAACTTTTAAACTCTAAAAAGACAATGCTAAACAGGGACTTAACACACAAGGCCCTAGCAGGACTTTTAAGAATTTAGAAAACTTTCAAATTGCAAAAATGAATTTCTAATGACAATTTTGGAATTTGTCGTGTGATCAGGTATTGGCTGAGTAGTCCAGCAAATGCAAAGTCTTGTATCCCACCGCTGCCACCAATGTAGGAAGTTGGCTCTGTATGTGCTATTTCAAAGTAAGGAATAGCATGCACAGAGTCCAAGGGTTCCCCTTAGAGGTAAAATAGTGGTAAAAATAGATAATACTAATGCTCTATTTTGTGGTAGTGTGGTCGAGCAGTAGGCTTATCCAAGGAGTAGTGTTAAGCATTTGTTGTACATACACATAGACAATAAATGAGGTACACACACTCAGAGACAAATCCAGCCAATAGGTTTTTGTATAGAAAAATATATTTTCTTAGTTTATTTTAAGAACCACAGGTTCAAATTCTACATGTAATATCTCATTCGAAAGGTATTGCAGGTAAGTACTTTAGGAACTTCAAATCATCAAAATTGCATGTATACTTTTCAAGTTATTCACAAATAGCTGTTTTAAAAGTGGACACTTAGTGCAATTTTCACAGTTCCTAGGGGAGGTAAGTATTTGTTAGGTTAACCAGGTAACTAAGACACTTACAGGGCTTAGTTCTTGGTCCAAGGTAGCCCACCGTTGGGGGTTCAGAGCAACCCCAAAGTCACCACACCAGCAGCTCAGGGCCGGTCAGGTGCAGAGTTCAAAGTGGTGCCCAAAACACATAGGCTAGAATGGAGAGAAGGGGGTGCCCCGGTTCCGGTCTGCTTGCAGGTAAGTACCCGCGTCTTCGGAGGGCAGACCAGGGGGGTTTTGTAGGGCACCGGGGGGGGACACAAGCCCACACAGAAATTTCACCCTCAGCAGCGCGGGGGCGGCCGGGTGCAGTGTAGAAACAAGCGTCGGGTTTGTAATGGAAGTCAATGGGAGATCTAGGGATCTCTTCAGCGCTGCAGGCAGGCAAGGGGGGGGGTTCCTCGGGGAAACCTCCACTTGGTCAAGGGAGAGGGACTCCTGGGGGTCACTCCTCCAGTGAAAGTCCGGTCCTTCAGGTCCTGGGGGCTGCGGGTGCAGGGTCTCTCCCAGGTGTCGGGACTTAGGATTCAAAGAGTCGCGGTCAGGGTAAGCCTCGGGATTCCCTCTGCAGGCGGCGCTGTGGGGGCTCAGGGGGGACAGGTTTTTGTACTCACAGTCTTAGAGTAGTCCTGGGGTCCCTCCTGAGGTGTTGGATCGCCACCAGCCGAGTCGGGGTCGCCGGGTGCAGTGTTGCAAGTCTCACGCTTCTTGCGGGGAGCTTGCAGGGTTCTTTAAAGCTGCTGGAAACAAAGTTGCAGCTTTTCTTGGAGCAGGTCCGCTGTCCTCGGGAGTTTCTTGTCTTTTCGAAGCAGGGGCAGTCCTCAGAGGATGTCGAGGTCGCTGGTCCCTTTGGAAGGCGTCGCTGGAGCAGGATCTTTGGAAGGCAGGAGACAGGCCGGTGAGTTTCTGGAGCCAAGGCAGTTGTCGTCTTCTGGTCTTCCTCTGCAGGGGTTTTCAGCTAGGCAGTCCTTCTTGTAGTTGCAGGAATCTAATTTTCTAGGGTTCAGGGTAGCCCTTAAATACTAAATTTAAGGGCGTGTTTAGGTCTGGGGGGTTAGTAGCCAATGGCTACTAGCCCTGAGGGTGGGTACACCCTCTTTGTGCCTCCTCCCAAGGGGAGGGGGTCACAATCCTAACCCTATTGGGGGAATCCTCCATCTGCAAGATGGAGGATTTCTAAAAGTTAGAGTCACTTCAGCTCAGGACACCTTAGGGGCTGTCCTGACTGGCCAGTGACTCCTCCTTGTTGCTTTCTTTGTTCCCTCCAGCCTTGCCGCCAAAAGTGGGGGCCGTGGCCGGAGGGGGCGGTCAACTCCACTAAGCTGGAGTGCCCTGCTGGGCTGTGACAAAGGGGTGAGCCTTTGAGGCTCACCGCCAGGTGTCACAGCTCCTGCCTGGGGGAGGTGTTAGCATCTCCACCCAGTGCAGGCTTTGTTACTGGCCTCAGAGTGACAAAGGCACTCTCCCCATGGGGCCAGCAACATGTCTCTGGTGTGGCAGGCTGCTGGAACTAGTCAGCCTACACAGACAGTCGGTTAAGTTTCAGGGGGCACCTCTAAGGTGCCCTCTGGGGTGTATTTTGCAATAAAATGTACACTGGCATCAGTGTGCATTTATTGTGCTGAGAAGTTTGATACCAAACTTCCCAGTTTTCAGTGTAGCCATTATGGTGCTGTGGAGTTCGTGTTTGACAGACTCCCAGACCATATACTCTTATGGCTACCCTGCACTTACAATGTCTAAGGTTTTGTTTAGACACTGTAGGGGTACCATGCTCATGCACTGGTACCCTCACCTATGGTATAGTGCACCCTGCCTTAGGGCTGTAAGGCCTGCTAGAGGGGTGTCTTACCTATACTGCATAGGCAGTGAGAGGCTGGCATGGCACCCTGAGGGGAGTGCCATGTCGACTTACTCGTTTTGTCCTCACTAGCACACACAAGCTGGCAAGCAGAGTGTCTGTGCTGAGTGAGAGGTCTCCAGGGTGGCATAAGACATGCTGCAGCCCTTAGAGACCTTCCTTGGCAACAGGGCCCTTGGTACTAGAAGTACCAGTTACAAGGGACTTATCTGGATGCCAGGGTCTGCCAATTGTGGATACAAAAGTACAGGTTAGGGAAAGAACACTGGTGCTGGGGCCTGGTTAGCAGGCCTCAGCACACTTTCAATTGTAAACATAGCATCAGCAAAGGCAAAAAGTCAGGGGGTAACCATGCCAAGGAGGCATTTCCTTACAGAGATGTAATGGATGGGGTCAAACGGTGTTTTGAAATCTTTTTAAGTCCAATCTGCTCCATCGACGAGGAAAGACAATGTAGACAGTCTTTGTTTCCTTGAACTCTTAAGCACGACGTGTAGTGGAAAAACAGAGAAGGCAGCTCCTCACAGGAGGGTTCTAGAGGGTGGTGTAATCTGATTGGTTGATTCTAGCATTTGGTCCCTTTTTACAAAATGACTGTGATAAATTTCTAAGATAAAGGCCAACGCATGGGATGTTTACATGCATTTGAGCATAGCTTCTGTATTACACCGGGGACTCCCATCTCGACAACAGGGAAGGATTCAAGCATCTGAATCTGACAGTTCCAAGGAAAGGAACTGACATAAGAGCGCATGGATGGCACTTTTATATGAGACTGCATCGTATTTCCAGTGCAGAACATCTGTCTAGAGCCACACAATGATTTGCTGTCACGCAGGGGTACTGCTGAAGGTTTTCTTGATCTAGTCTGATGCTTGGGTAAAATTTAAAATGTGAGCAATCTGCAGTTAGAAGTATCTATTGAAAGAAACCAAAAGTGTATTTCTTCGGATACAATGAGTAACTAACTTGGCCAACACATGCTTTGTAAATCATCTTTTCACATCGCTACCTGAGGGCATTAACGTTGTTTAAATGATGGTTAAATAACAGACAAGCAAACCTTACTATTTTAAACAAACACTGTTGATATGACCAAATATTATTTTAGACATCACATATTCTAAAAAATCAGATATATTGGGTTAATATAAAAGTAACCTTTTGTAATAGTTTTCATCCCAGCAGTTTTGAAAGTGTAGCATGGCTCTGGGCCTCTTTTGATCAAGATATCATTAATCTTCAGGCTGCATTGCTTAGGCATGATAACCTCTAAAGTTCTCCTCGTGTGTCATTCTATTAGAGCTCAGTTGCATTTGACACCATTCACAACTTTGACAGAATGGCAGCTTTAAGGTGGGTCAGCTATATTCTTCTAAATCACACTCGCAACGTCAAACTGGGTCCTTTCTGCTGTAGGAAAGCCTCCATTTAACATGTAGTACCTCAGCACTGGCACCAACCACATTCAATGCCTATCTGACTTGGCCTGTTCGAATCCCTTACTCCCATAACACTTGCTACCCATCGTAGACGAATGAAAAAGATTCATGTCAAGCATGAACAATAATGTAGAGATCTTCACAATGCAATCCTATGGATGAAAAAGTATTAAATAAAAAATAAAAATATGAGGCCTGAATGGGGATAAGGTTGAGATACTTTTTGGTCTTGTATGCCATCTCCGTTCCTGCTGATCTGGTCTGAATCTACAGCAATCCCCAAGTGCCTGCAGAACGATCCTGTAATTTGGATGTGTGGTTTTACCATGAGTTATTATTTTTACCCCATATAAGTGCAGCAACTGAAGTGACTTTCTACTACTGACATTAGATGATTTGTCTGCTTCAAATCACAAAGAAAAATCTCTCTAGTCATCCAACTGGTAAAATCCTGACTGGGCTATTGCAACAGCATCTACTAATCTGGCCCCCTGAAATACCTCTGTTAAAACAAAAAAAAAAATGTTTTACGGAGATTTTTTGTTTGTGTTTTCGGATCATTGGAGAAAAGTAATTTAGCTTGGGCAGACATTGCTGATCCGGGCCAACTTTTTCTGGATGACATTTTTAAAAACGGTGAATGTGTTACAGGAACAATGTAATATTTTAGGAGTCATGAGCCCTATACACTTCATTTTGGTGTCAAAACATAGGTTTTGAGGGGTCATGTAGTCTTACAGACGCAGAAAATAACTGCACAGTGACCCTTCCACCATTTTTCAAAATGGCGGCTATAATAGAGGAAGAAGAGACCTATAGAAATGAAACAGATAATGGCTTTCACTCCTTTTATGTATACACCAAACAATGTTTATGACATGAATATGATAAAAAAAAAAACTCTTGTTTTAGACACATTTTCATAGTTCACTTTGTTTCAGCAATCGCTCAAGGTACATTTGCAGAATGTTGAACATCTGAGAAGAGCATATCAAGAGGGACACCTTTTTGTAGCACAGGTTTTGCAAATATATGTACGTGTAAGTTCTGTGGGTAGAGGCTTTAGAAATTTCTTGGGTTTTAGCAAACGATCAATATCTTCCCAACCAAATTCACACAGGTCTTTCACTACATATGCATGACTTAACACATTTACACATCGTCCGATCAAGTAGAACGCTCTTTTAATGAGTCCACGCCCAGAATATGACAGTGGTGGAAGGTCACCTAGCGGGACCGATCTCCTCAATTCACTGTATAAAGAAGATCATCAAATGTGTATTAGTCAGCACTTGTTATACACACTTAGAAACACAGTATTTTTCTACATCTTTACAGTCACATTCTTCTTGTCTCAGCAAATCATTTTAGAAACTTCACAAACTCAGCAGTTAAAGCTCCAAGCTTTGTTCCACTTTTGCTCACAGTGTCATCACCCGTAAGAATATGTGCCTTGATGAGATCACCGGGCATCTCTGGGCCAAGTTTCTTGTACATGATATGAAGCCGGATTAAGTGTCTTTTCTTGCCTGTTCCATAACTCTGACAATCCTTGACTTATGAACATTGCATTAAATCCAAGTAGCACAATAATAACGTCTGTCTCATTGGACAGTACCATGACTCCATTGGAACCATTTCGAACAGCCCATTCAACATGTGGTACAACACGAAGGTCAGCTTCCTTCAATTTGCTGTTAAGTTTTTTACCAATATGGCTGGTACCTTTTAAATCTCACTCTGCAGGCACCACCTCCTCATTGACAATCATTCCACTTGCAATAATTGGAAATTCAGTGTTCACTGAAAGCAATGTTTTTGGTAAGTAAAGGCCTCCAAGTTCATCTATTCAAAGTCGATTACCTGAATTTATCAAGTTGTATGGGTGTCAAATTTTTGATGCTTTCAAGGTCAATTGTTCCACTTGTAGACAGTCGTCTGGTTCTCACATTCTTTGACAGATAGTTCAAGATAACTGTCAAAGACAAAGTGCAGTGCTTGCAAGGGGTACACTGACTTTGATATCTGTAGAACAGTCTGAATGACATCTCCAAAGTTTTGCATGCATGAAATCTTGACCATTCGCAATTGTGACATCGTCCATAACAGCAGTAGTTTTCAATGAGGACACCTTTTCGAATTGAAATTCTTCAGGTGAAAGTTTTTTTTTCTTTTTAGCTCTTGTATAAGTTTGTGCTTCACTGGTTAGGTTGCATCTCAATTAAATAGTGTTTGTTGGAAGAAGATCATGCAACAGAATGCGCTTGATAAATTCACCCCTTTCTTTTGCAAAAGTTGTTTTTTTGTAACCTGTTTTGTAGTGGCTGGTTGGAAGAAACTCTTGCTATGGCAATTAAAGCATGGAAACTCAGCTTTAGTGATTATGCCAAACAGCTTTTTCAATACAAATCTACCCTGCTTCAGTTGTGTATGGTTTCAATCCATGTTCCAGGACATCTAGTAGACATGTCTTTGTATCATTATCCACAGATTGTTTGGTCATAAAGTTGTGTATTCGCACAGGCTCAGTCATTTCAAAAGGGTTTCCTTGCTTCTGCATGACATGAAGAAGGCTGTGGGTAAACTTGTGACAAAAACAAGGGACTCCCTGTTATGGATTACAGTTCCTAAGGCAGAGGAACGAAATACATTATTGCATTTTAGTAGCTCCACCCCCAGAGTCAAAAACAAAGCATTCCCTTTGGCCAATTTCTCAGACTAATAAGGAATTGAACTAATTACAAGACTATGACATTCAGGCCAAAGATATGAAGGACAAATTTGAATTCCAGGGGTGCCCAAAAAGATTGATTTGGGAAGTGTTCAGACATGCTAGATTTTACGACACAAACTACTTACTCACTAATCAGGAGCAACAAGCCAAAGCTGATGTGTGTTACAAAGCATTTTGTGCTTAAGGAGAAAGTTTGCCAGATTATCAATTCTAACTGGCATATATTGAACAGCAGCACAGAGAAACATCTCAGGCTTCCCAAACCAATGTTGGCAGACCAGCATAATAAAAATCTTAAAGATTAGGCAGTACGATCCCGCTTGGAAAAACCTGTGCCATTCACAAAAAGGACTATTGATCGCGGCACTCCAGTTGTAGGAAATTTCAAATGTACATTGTGTAAGACATGTGTTGGTGCCATTGAGACAGATGTCTTCACCTTCAACAAATATACGGTACATTCAAAACGTTTTACCAATTGTAAGACTAAGAACATTATCTATTTGCCCATGCAATTTAGGGTATTTAGGAGAAACAGGAAGACCTTTTTTTTAGCATTATACAGAACAGAAATCTGTTATAAAACCAGCAAAACTAAATGCACCATTAGTGAAGCATTACCTAAACAGACCGCATAATTCAGAGGACATCCAATGGTTTATTATGGAAAAAATTAAGGAAAGAAGGGGATGACTAATGCAGCAAGAAAAAGATGGGAAGTCTTATGGATTTTCAATTTTGACACTAATGGACGGGTTTTGAATTGTGGGACCCCGTGGGAGAATGCCCTTATTTACAAGACATGAGTGGTAATATTTAGTTCCTGTTTGTATTTCAAGCGTAGGCTCTGTTTTCTCCTTTTCCCCCTGCTTTCATTCTAGGCAGAATGTACTGTTCCAATATGGCCACCACAGTAGTTACGACTGTAGGGGCGGACCTGTATGGAGATACCCCCATGAATGCACTGTTCCAACATGGCCGCTGCAGCAGTTACAGCTTTAGGGGCCAGGCCGCATGGTGTTATCCCCGCCTCTATCCCCTCCTCCAGGTTACAGTTGGGTAGGGCATATATATTCCACCTGGAGTTGGCGCCAACCTTCAAACATGCGAGAAGTATAATACACCTCTGGATGGTTGCCATATGTGGAAAATCCTATTTCAGCACAGTGAGTAATCTTTACCAAATTTGATTATGAAGGTTAGAGCGCCCTGGGAACCTTTATTGGCCCGCATGCAACAAGTAATAGACTTTAGAGACACCCAGATTATTTCAAGCAGTTTTCATCATGGCCATACCTCCCCATACAAAAATCTGTGAAGCGCAAGTTTATACTATTGTAATATGTCTTACGTTGAGTATAAGCGGTATGTCGCCTTCTGGTATAGTGTATAATTTTTACCAAATGTGCTGGTGTCAGCCATGGAGGCTAAAGCCACTTTGGAACTCTTTTGGCATGTACTCAACTTGCAATAAATTTTATAGACATCCAGACTAATGTAAATAGTTTCACTTTGGTTGTCTTGCCTCGCACCACAACCTGCGAGGTATAAGTTAACACTCTTGCAATGTGTTGGCTGTTTAGTTACATCATTGCTATTCTATCGCAATATCGGAGTGATTGTCGTCCTACTGATCAGAGATGTGTACGACAAACTAGTGGGCATTGCCTCTAATTGTTAATCTTTGAGCTGACCGGGTACCTGTGATATTTGAAACATTCCTCAGGCTGGTGTACTGGGCTAACCATACACATGGCAAACTGTGACGGCAACCATCCTTCTTGCCTGAAGCATGAACATCGAGAGCATGTTTCCTGGTGGAGGTTCTGACTTCGTATGAGACAATATTTAAATGACAAATTTGTAGATTGGATTTTGGCTCAGCAGGATACTTTATTGTTTTATGTCAGTTTCATATGATTTATTCTTGAAGTGGCTTTCCTGAAGAAGGCGCAGGTTCACTGAAACACATATGTGAAGGGGTGATACACAGAAAAGGAAGCCACACCATTGGAGATTGTAATTCTAATAAGATGGAGTTGTATATGGAAAGATCACAATTGATGGAAAGGAAGAAAAAAAAAAACCTGAATTTTTATAATTGGAAATTGAAAAATAAAAAAGTTGGGGTGATAAGGGGTAATCCACACTGAAGAGAAACTACAAGTATTGCATTCAAATCTATATGAAATTGATTGGAAAGTCACTGTAGCAAACAAAATGTAATATTTACCAGGGATATAAATATAAGCACATGGCAGGAATAGATGTGAAGAGTGCGTGTGGTATGAAAGAGAAAGTGTGTTAGTGAATGTTGTGGCAAACATAGTATTGATTACAATCTAGAGTTTGATAATTGGAAACTTTTTCCAGGCTTTTTTCAATTGTATACAGATTGTAGCATTTGTTATAATGATAAAATATTTGATCCTCGTCCCCATCAGTTTAAATTTTTTGTGACCTTCGTCTTGCCAAATTTCTGCAGTACCTTAAACTCTCTTCTGTTCAGCTGCAGTTGATGTTAGCTTTTCTTTCGGATTAGTATAATTAGTATTTTTCTTTGTTGAAGGAGTCCTCAGATTTTGTAGTTCGCAACACTCAGGAGGTAGTGATCCTCTGCAACCACCTGCTTCGCTCATGTTTACAGAAAACCTGAAACAATGAATATTAAAATAAACTACCAATATGATGGCTAAAACACATCATTGTAAAGCGGCCATTTTGGGAAATCGTAGAAGGGCTGCTCTGCAGAGTTGCTCTACAATACTACTTGACCTCCAAAACGTATTTTTTATTTTACACCAAATGAAGTAAATAGGTCTTATGGTTCCTGAAATATTACATCATCACTGTAACACATCCGCCATTTTTAATAAAGTTGCCCCCCCCCCAAAAAAAAACCCTAAATTACTTCTCTACTGAGATCAAGAAAAATCAAAAATGAAAATCTCTGGACAACAATTTTTAAAGGAGGTGTATTAAGGAGTGAGGACTAGACAGTGCTTCCCAACAAACTGCTCAGTAAACAATTCAGAATCATGGGGCTTGACTCTAGACAGACTTAAGATCACAACTTACGGTACAAAAGTACCACCACTGTCAACAAGTGAAAAAAAAAAAGATCTCAAATCAAAGCCCCCTGCTTCATCCACACTACTCTATATTGTCAGAGCTGGAACTACCCCCAAATTCTTACTCCCTATCAACTGAGAAGCCTACAATGTGCTCTACTTATCCTACTCCTCATTCAAGTTAATTTCATGAAAATGATCTCTGCAAGCTCAAGGGTCCTTCTGGAGCAATATTCCACCACAACCTATGAGAATCGAAAATTCTTTCTTACATTTCAGGAAATCACTATAATCTCTCCATCCAGGCCTGTGTTAATTTCCTTTATTACACCTGAGACTATATAGATTCAACAATTCATGACAATATGCTTATACTATTCAGACGATCAGAAACACGTAAAATGCCTCTGTTGCCTTAATATCTAATAGTTACTACAAGACTCTGTCCTCTACACTTAAAAGCATTTTTGTCATTCAGTCACCAATAAGGAGAATAAATCCTATCTTGGGCTTACTTGGTTCACTGTGACTTGCTCATCTGGAGTACCACTCATTTTCCTTCTTGTATCTACCCCCAAACAATCCTAGGTGGTATTCAGCGCACTATAAAAAAAAAAAAACATACAAAAGAAGACGTTTATAGCAGATTTACAGAACACTTTAGGCAGCTTCTAGATGAGGGCAAGACAGGAGGCGCTGATTCTACTCTATTTCAGCACTGCCTTCAATACTGTGACCCATTACATGCTCTTAGGGAGACTGACAATTGGGGATCCAAGGAAAGGCTTTGGCCTGACTGTCGTCCTTCCTGAAGGGTCATATCCTGTGGGTCTCCTCAGGCAGCTCTCCATCCATATGTCATGCTTTGACCTCTAGAGTCCTTCAGGAATCAGCTCAGAGACCAGCACTTTTTAATATCTGTGTGCATCCCCTGGCCGAGCTGGTGGAGCACTATGGTCTTCCTTTTTTTCTATGCTGATGAAAACAAATTATCTTTTAATTATCTGCTCAGGACCACAGCTCTGTGTCTTTGGGCTTCTCGTGCTCAGGTAGCCTCATGTATGAATAACAACTCGCTGAAACTGAATGGAGATGCGGAGCCTTTGGAGAGGAAAAAAAAAACAGGCCTCTGGTGACTACAGCATTGGCCAGCTGCACTGGGTGATCTCTATCCTGCTTCCAAAGTCAAGAACTTAGGATTATTGGTAGACAATAAGCTCTCCATGAAGCCATAGGTGGCAAAGGTATCAGAAATTTGGTTTGTTACTTTAAAATTGCTATGGAAATTCATCTGGTTTCTCCACATATCTGCCCAAAGTACTGTCATCCAGGCTCTCATTCTATCTCGCCAGTAGTATGGTCATATCCTCTACCTGGAAGATGACAAAGCCTCCAGAGGCATACAGGTGGTGCAGAATGAGGCCACAAGGCTGATCTATTGACTGCCAAAACATGCCTCAGTCACATCTCTTTGCTGCGAGCTTCACTGGCTAGAGATTGAAAAACATCCAATTTAAGGCTATGTCTTCAAAGCAAGGACAAGGATCACACCCCCCCCTCCCCTCTCCCTCCCCAAATCAATGGTCTGATAAAACCGCATCAGACCATTCGCTGAAACCTTTCCTTGTGCACTATCACTAAGATAAAACGTACTTGCATGGGAGGTCACTCTTTTACATTCCTCGGGCCCAACTCTGCAATGCTATGCCAGAATACCCAAGATCTTGCACTTCACAGCCTTTTTTTGGTAGACAACTGAAGATGTGGCTGTTTTGAATCCCCTGAGCCAGGAGTATCTATCTGTTGAAACAAGTGCTGGGAAACCCGAAGTGGGTAGCTGTTTGCAATATGTAAGCACTTTAACTGAGCTAACTTTTGAAGCGTCCTTTGTTTATATGACTAATTGCAACGGTTCTGTATTAAGTTATCCCCTTTCTCCTATGCGTGCAGGACACAAGCCGAAATCTTCAATATTATGAAATGAAGTCATAAGCGCACAATTCTTCAGAACACATTTATTCTGGACTCAGTTTCACTAAGTGTTCTTTAATACACTTAGTCCAGGGAGAAAAATGGTTGTGTGTTCAATGTGCAGCATTTGTAATACTTTTTTCTTACCTTCCTTGTTTCTTTCTTCCTTCTTGCTTTCTTTCTCTTGCCCTCTTGCTTTCCTCCACTCATTTTCCTTCTTGCCTACTTTTTCTGTCTTACCTTCTCTTATCTTTTAAAATTTTTCTCATTTAATTTTTTCTTTCCTTCTTTCAAGTTTTTTCATTCCGTTTTTCCTTTTTGTCTGACTTTTCTTTTTTAAAGGCAAGAGGACAGCAGAGCAATTGACTTTTTTAGGTCTGTATCAGCAAAGAACTTTAGATTTTATTAAAATTGTATATACCTTAGTTACTTATAGGCAGGGCCTCTGGAATTTTACCTTTGTACTGCTGCAACAAATTTAGCATAATTGTAGATTTGCCAGATTGGCCACCTAATTCATTCATCTGCCGCATAATCTGTAGATTTTAACAAACACAATGTTGTTTCTACCTCAAACTGTTCAAAAGATACTAAACGCAGCAGCAGCCCAGTTGCAAAGGTTGATTGGTCAACCTTCTGTAACGTATTGCTATATTTAAGTGCTAAACCGGTTCTAATTAGGTGCAACTAATGCCCAGACAGTGTTCAAAAAGCTTATAAATGACAAAATAATGAAGTGATATCAAAATGTGCCACACAATGCTGCATAATTTGCCTTTTCTTGCTGCACAATTTACCTAACTCTGCCACATAATATGGCGCTCCTCTGATGCATAGTTCCAGTGGCCATGCTTATAGGCGTTTTCAGCCATACCTCATCCATTTATCTGTGGTTGTGTCATTCACATTTTATTTCTACTCACTCAAGCAGGCATCAGTGGACAGTGTCAGCCCACTTCAGTCACTGGTTTACTTCACTATGAAGTGAGGCATGTTATCCTTTGAAAATGAGTACATCCCCACTCAAAGTATTCCCTTCAGTGACCGGGAGTGCTACATTAAGGAGTGCTTTTGAGACCAAAAACATTTTTGTCTTCAGCCAATTCTTCAGATTGATGAAGGCCCTGTAACTTCCTGAACAATAAGGTTTTGCAAAAACCATGACAAAATAAGAACTGCCAAAAGGCAATCAGCCACACCAAACTTATCGGCTTTGCCAATGCTCATTTGCTAATGGCAGAATCGGTAACCTACTAGAGACCTGTAGATCTATTGATGAAACTTTTCGATGTTTGGTCTGATCTTAGGTGAATTTGCAAGGACACTCAATTCTGGATAAATTAACAGTCAACATATCTCCATTTACAAATCTTTCTCACTGTGGAATAGAGGACTTTATATTGTTTGAAAATGGCTTTATAACTCTTCCACGACAAATGAACAATTCTTTCTCAAAACAGTCACATTTTTCTGCCCTAGATAAAGTTATGGTAACAAGGCAAAACAATGAATTCCCACTTATTAAAAGCTTCACAAACCTTAAGTCTCAGCCCTATCATACAATGATCATAACTTCATGCACAGCAAAACTATACAAGGATAATGTGTGATATAAAGTGCGTTAAAAAAAAAAAAGAAAAAAAAAAAAGGAAAAACGGTTCAACATCACACTGGACTTGGCATTTTACTAAGCCCCACATCCAGTACATGACCACAATGCTTACTGGACAGTTTCCAGATAAGGCTCAGGGCAATAATACTGATTTAATAGAAAATGTTCCCATGCTGATGGCACTGAAGTACTGAAACAAGTTCCCCTAAATGTCATCTCTGCCTTGAAATTACTTTCATTGTTAGCTTGTCAGTACAGACAATCTACGAGAACTCTCTCTAAAAAAATACAAAGAATACTTAAGCAACGTCCAGCTGCATGACAAAGTCTTTAATGTCTGCTTTCACCTTTGGGAGAGCCACATATGTGGTCATTTTGGGTGGATGTTTAAACTTCACTTACCAACATCGACTTTGAAACTGGACTTTTGGGTGAAATGTATTGCAAGTTAGCAGACAGCTGGCTCGTAATTATGTGTCACAATTAGAACACATTTTGGTCATCTAGAATTGCAAAAACCTGAAGTGCAGCACGAGAAATACTTGAATTGCTTCTGTTGATGGCAGATCTAACATGGATCATGGAAATAGCCAGTTATCTCAATATACATGTAGCATTCAACAGGAATTCAGAAAATGATTAAATACATTCACCAGTGGTGGTAAAGGCAACGTTCAATTTATCAGTATTGAGACAAAAAAGAGTAGCATAACCAAGCTCTCAACTGAGTACAAAGGCAGATTAAGGAATTTGTTATCAGGTCGTTTCAAATAGGATTTTAGAGTTGCTCACGACATTAAGGTCTGGTTAAAGAAACTTACTTTTCAACACAACTGTTTTTGAAACTAGTGGAATCTGAATGATAGCCACATGCAACATTCATTAAACTACAGAAGATTCATTCTGTGACAATTCTTCTCTTTGGGCTGATGACAATACAATGATTCTCTAAAAGTAGTGACAAACAGGGTATCAAAATAGTAAAGTCAGGATAAAAAGCTGCAGTAGACTTAGACCCAGGCTAAGGAATGTTGAAACGTGAACCTCTTAATCTAGAGTGATATTGTTGTCTATGCATGTATCTATATAATATTATTCTATGAATCTCAAAAAATGCAGGCGGTTATGAATTATCTAGATACACGTACTTTATTTACAAATATTCAAATTAATATTGTTACATCAAATGAAAAGTACAGCAGTCCAAACAAATTATTTGCCACAGATATAAACACAACCTACTGTAAATTAATACATTCAGGGCATACCATCCAAACAGAGTAAGCCAAATTGTAGCCATATTGAAGTGTGCCTACTCTCTACCTAAAATTCTCTTTCTAGCAGCAGGTTATGGTCCCTGTGCAAACCAACCTTGTGGCTGAAGGTTTTCCTCCTGTTTTCACTTAAGAAAAATGAAGTTGCTTAAAGTTAACGGTTTATATGTGTGTTTGTGCAAAAAGATATATATATATAAATATATATATATATATATATATATATAAATATATAAACACACATACACACACTATTAAGACAAAACAAGGGACCGTAAGGTAAACCAACACCTACCATTTGCATGTTCCAGTTTTTGGCGTTCAACTTTGACTGTACTATAGTCTGGTACCACCGTTTTCGTAGAAATTTAAGTTTTAGAGCCTTGGTGGCTGCAGGAGAGATTTTCAAAGGGTTCTGATTTTTAACACTGCAGTTTGATTATAATAACTTAACTGTTGTACCAAGCATGCCTATAATATCATGTACAGCATGCAAAAAAACTATTAACCTTTTCCCTCTACTGCCTGCTGATCAATCATACAATTGTAAGTAAAACACTTGATATAGTGTGGCCAATTCTTTAAACAATTGATCTTGATTTTATAATTTAATAAATTGTTTTTCACTCTCTCTATGCTCTGAACGTTTAAACAAAAGCAATGTAATTAAACAGCCCTCTCCCTACGCCAAGAAAACACTTATAACTCTAGTAAGAAAGGTATTTTACCCCTCATTAAAACACTTATGCTAGATGAGTCGATGTAGCATGAGTGAGAATGTCCTGGAAGTTTTAAATAAAAAGTAGAATACATTTTAAATAACTATTCCACTGTAGTGTTAAAAATACACAAAATATTGTTTAAAATCCCTAAACAGCAAGTTTGTTTTCTAGTTCAGTAGCCTGTGTCCACTGAACTTGTGGGTAAAAAAACCATAAAATCAACTGTAAACCCAGCCTTTTCTTCTATACAATGTAAGGCAGTCTGACATAGCCAAACATTTACAAAAAATAATCATGTTAACACACTGCTGATTGCAGAAAAACAGGTTTCATCAACAGCTTAGAACATACCAAAGTGCAAAGAAGGAACAGACACCAGAGAGGAAACAATTTATATGAAAAGAAAGCCTATATTACTTTGTACACTTCAGTTACATCTAGTGCACTAAGGAATGGGATGGAAAATCATGGCCACATACAAGTTATACTGTACAAACTGATATACTTATATGCTAATGCCAGTAATCAATTTATTGTCTTCATTAAAATCATATACACAAAATGTATTTAAATGTTAGCTCAGTTCCTTCAAATTTTATACATATTTACTTATAGTTAATAAATGTAAATAAAATGGCAAAAGAACATTGTAAAGCTGTTTAGCACAGGAAAAAGGGTAGACTGTTGTCCCAGTGCAGGGTCAAGACTGAAATAAGTATTATATATATATGTATATGCCCCTGCGAACACATTAGGAAGGAATTTCAGCAAGTTGCAAGACCTATCAACAAACCCCCAAAATTTAGGTCACAGCAAAAACTCATTGGTTTACTACTGAGAATTTACACATTTGTTACAATCCGAAGAGGAGGAATAGCAAAGTGAGGGAATACGGAGGGGATTGAGACATCATGAAATGAAACTGTCAAAGTCACAGCCCAGCCCAAAAATGTGTTTACTACAAGAAAGTCCAGCATCAGTGCTCGTTTTTAATCACAGATGGGTGACATGTTACTAAGACAAGAAATGGATTTCTTGAGATTTACCATGCAGGAGATTCTTTTATTACTCTACTTGCCTTTGATAACCTGAATACATCTATTGTTTAGTACTGTGTTAAGCTGTTGTCTCAGCAGAGTATTCTGGGCTCTTCATTTAAACCCAGTTGATGCACAGAAGACCATTAAGCAGCAAAAAGTACTGCCACAACAGAGGTTGGAAAGGTCAGAACAGAATCATACATTTAAGGTCACTAGCAACCACAGCCTTCTCTCTGGGGTTGCGGCTCACTGGTTAGTCGTCCACCCTGCGGAGCTGAAGGTTTGTGTTGCACACCAGATTCTGCAGCATTCAGATCCAGGCTTCCATCTTGGATATTCTGATAAATTTTCTTGGCTGCCTCAAGGAAAGCATCTTCAACATTTTCACCTCTGAGGAATAAAATCATTTTATGAACAAGGTCTACATCTTACAGATACTCATTATTATACATCAGACAAATCATGCATTTTCACTGCACCCCCCACCCCAGCCCACCTCAAGCGGGGTAACTGATAGCCAAAAAAGGAGATAAGCTTCTTCTTAATCATGACCCACATGCCACTAGGTCTTTGTTCTGTTGCTTTACGATACTGCAAGTTGTACATTATACTACATAAACATGAAAAAGAAAAGATGAAACGCCTTATTCCTCTTATTTACAAACAAAGGGAATTATTTGGGATCAGCAGTGGAGCTTTAATTCAACTCCCTAACGATAGGTCTGTTCCACTGTGATCCCTCAATAATCAATTTGATGAAGAATCTGAATTATTTTAAGACACTTATGATTAACTGAGTATGTAAATGATGCAGTACACGCAGACACTACAGCAGACACCAGAGGGACAAGGCGCTGGAATACACAGAAAGCTGGCTGAGCAGGCCTGCAACAGTAGTTATAGCTCACAAAGAAGACATTCCGACTTCCTTCTGTTCCAGGTGCTACTTACAGTGAGGGTAAAATGTTCTACATAAAAAAACAGGAAGAGACTGAAGCGGAGCCAAGATGGCGCCAAGGACGGACGCTCCTTAAACGAGCTCTGTCCCGGCCCCAGAGAGATTCTGCAAAATTGTCCGCTTGCCTCCCAGTCTGGCCCCTGAGATTCCAGGGAGGTGCAGCGGGTCCACCCGGAGGCTGGGGGTCGGGCGTCACGGCTGGGCAGCCTGGTGGTTCCGTGGCCTGAGGCGCCCCTGACGTTGCACCGGACAGAGGACGCCCGCAAAGGCCCAGGAGACGCTGGAAGGGCCTCCCAGGTGGTAAAGGCCCAAGTGTGCCCCTCATTCTTTCCCCTCTACACTGTCCCCACCCCTCCCGTGTACAGCAATGATCGGAAGAGAGGTAGCAGGGAAGGAGAAGACCAGGCTTTGGGACCTGTGATTTGGCTCTGGTCAGACGAGGAGCAGCAGGGCCAGAGGAGGCCAGGTGTGGCAGGTGACTAATTAAGGCAGCGGCCTTACCTGGTGAGAGACTGTAGCACCCCCCCCTTCCCGGTCCCCACTTGCAGCCCAGAGAGACTGAAATATTGGAGAGAGGGACTGGCAGGAACCTGCTCTTGAACCATTCTGAGACTGTGTTGGAAGTGACTGAGACTGGTGTAACCGGTGACCCCCGGAATTCGCAGGCGGGACCTTGCCACGAAGGAATGGGTCTTGGATCAGGTCTACAATACATGCTTCTCTTACCGGCTAAACAAAGTCATGTTTCAGGGGGAAGACGTTTTTCTTCCAATCCCCAGAGGGGTCCGGGAGTGGCTGGAGGAGCGCCCTCAATTGTCTGGGAGGGGTAACCAAGAGAAGGGCAGAAGGCCCGGGGACACCTGGGCCGCAGGATTGCGGGACCGGTTGCACCCCACGAGGAGGGGCCGGAGGAGACAGAGGCGATGGAGACACCCCATGGAGATTGAGTTGATCGACAGAGTGGAGAGGCACCATCCGAATCTAATTAAAGTCAAGCCACGGTTCTCCCTAAGAAAGACAGAAGAAAAGGCTTGGATCCGTGCATAGAGGGGACGGGCATGGGCACAGACAATGGGATATCTGGGTCTCCTCATCCGTTGGTGGCGGTCATCAATCAGCTAGAAACCAAGGAAACGGTCCTCAGGGCAGAAGGGGGCGTCCAGACTCTGGAGGCAGTGCTGTGATAAGGGCCCGAAGGAGAGTGGACTGTCTACTCTTGCGCCACCCCATGTAAGGAGGAGCAGATGGTGGTGCTGAAGCGCTTTCTAGACACCACGTAACTTTGTTTTTTGAGGGTTGAGTTTGGGAGCCTTGTTCTTCTCAGAGGCGACCCGTGAGTTTTAGTTCTGCATTGAAGAGGTGGGGGAGGGGGTCTACAGACCTCTCAACTCCTGATGAGTTGTTGAATGGGGGTTAGTATTCATAGGGGCCCATGGGAGGTGGGGGTAGGATGGAAGTTTGTTTTTTTAGGGTTTGTTCTTTGCCGGTTTATGTTGACTATGGATAAGCCACAGACACATGCATGATGGCATCTAGGTGTTCCATCCACATGCTCGTAAGTCCTAGATGGGAGGTCCTCCCCCGCTTAACACAGTGTCCCTTTGATAACAATGACTCCCACAAGTGATATGCCGCCCCACCCGTAAACCCACAGGCCTTTTCTGTTCTATCGTGGAATGTAAATGGGTTTGGGGACAGGGTCAAACGTTGTTTGGTGTCTCATCACATAAGATTACATCCAGATGTTTTTTTTTTGTTTTTTTTTTTTTACAGGAGAGACATGTTGAGGGCACCAGGTCAATTTCTTGGTAGAGGGCCCTATGTTACGTTAGCATATGCAGGCTTCACTTCTGGCTCCAGGGGAGTGGTGATACTGATAAGTAACTGCCTCCCCCCCCCCCTTTCGTCTCTCAAGACAGTGGATAGACCCTGCGGGTCGATCCGTGGGGGTACATGTGCTTTGGGGTAGACAGAAAGTATTGTTTGTAAGTGTTTATGCCCCACCCAGACTTCAGGCTCACGTGCTGGAAAAGCTTGCAGAGATTCTATTGGAGGCAGACTTCCCAACCCATGTGGTGGGGGTTGATTTTGATGATGTAATGGAAATGGAGCTGGGTCGCGCCTGAATGTCTAGGGGAACTGGCCCACATAATTTACTGTATCACTTTGCAGCAACACTGGGACTGTCTGACCTGTGGCGCCGTGCCCATCCCACCAAGAGGAAATTCTCCTACTTTTCAGGGGCCCATAAGGTCTTTTCTAGACTGGATTATATTTTCGCCCCTGCAGGGGAAGTGGGGGCTGTCCACCAGGCAGACTATTTGGCCCGGGTTTGTCTGACCATTCCCCTCTGATGGTACGGATTGGGAGACAAGACTGGGGATCCCAGAGATGGAAGCTGGGGGCCTGGGATCTGCAGGACCACGAGATGGCACATGGGCTCCTAGTAGACATTGAACTATATTTCTGGGAAAATGTGGGGGCAGGTGAATCCCTAGTGGTGCTCTGGGAGGCGTACAAGACAGTGATCAGGAATAGTGCTCAGAACTTAGTGGCACAGAAGAGAAAGAAAGCATCTGAAATGCTGGAAACATATGAGCGTCAACTCCGAGTTAGATGAGGCCCTGTTTCAGATTCCAGCCCCTCCCGCCCTTCGCCAATTGGAGTTAGTTAGGGCGGAGTACAGGGAAACAGCGGAGACTAAGAGTAGAACTCAACACAGACTATGTTAAACGGGCGATAAAGCAGAGAAACTTCTAGCTTGGCTGGGTAGGAAGAAAATGGAAGCGAGGTTGATAGATGAAGTTGAGCCCCAGGAGGGGTTCGGGTTTCCTTGAATATAGAACTTGCAGAGGCCTGTGCCGATTACTATCTGGCTTTATACCAGGCCCCCCAGTTGCAGGATCCACACCGAATTAGGGAATACTTAAAAGGCATAGTGGTCCCAGTCTTAGATGCTGAAACCCGGGCAACTTTAAAAGGGGACATCACCTTGGAGGAGTTTAAAACTGCCATGACAGGGCTGCGCTTGGGGAAAGCCCAAGGCCCTAACAGGTTCCCAGGGGAGCATTTCAAGAGGCTGGGCGATATTGGAGCCCCCATCTTCTTACTATGTTCCTGTAGGCAAGAAGCCAGGGCACACTCCCCCCGGACCTGAGGGAAGCGGAAATAGCAGTCATTCATAAGGAGGGGCGACCTCTAGCGTCCTGTGCATCATATAGACCAATTTCCCTCCTTAATGAAGAGGTGAAAGTGTTGGCCACAGTATTAGCGACGCACCGCCAGGGAGTTATCACCCCTCTAGTTCACAGGGACCAATCCAGCTTCAGGCCGGGATGGTCCAGGAGAGATAACTTGAGGCAGACACGTAATTGAATACATACCATCCTGCAACACCCGGATCCACACATTTCTGGCTCTGGATGCTGAAAAAGCATTTCGATGCGGTGCATTTGCCCTACTTAGAGTGTACCTTGTACCTAGATGTCGGGAGTGGGTACGGCTGCTCTACTGTAATCCGGTGGCAGCAGTTAGGGTTAAAGGGACCCTTTGATCCGAATTTCCTATTGCAAGAAGCACTAGACAGGGATGTCCCTTGTCCCCCAGAGTTGTATGGGTTCAGGCTGAAGGAGGAGGAGAAACGCATCTCCATATACATGGATAATATACTTCTATATGTGGCATAACCCGTAAACTCCTTACCGAGACTCTTTCAGTTATTTTCAGAGTATGGGAGCTATTCTGTTTACCACATTAACTGAGATAAGTCGGTGTTGTACGCCCCACAGGAGGACACGGCTCTCTACGCCCTCCAACGTCAACTAAAATATTCGAGTGAGGGTTTCAAGAACCTTGGTATATTCATGACACAAGGCAGTGCCGTGCCCATAATTTGGGGAGGGTGACTGGAATATGCAGAGATGATATGGAGTGTTGGTGGGGGGGGGGGGGGGGGGGGGGGATCTCTCACTTACTGTGATGGGTCGGTGGCTATGTTTAAGAAGATACCTCTGCCGAAGTTATTGTATGTCTTACAAAATACATATTACCGAATCACACTTGAGTTTTTTTCAGGCCCTTGAGCAGGACATACGGATTTATGTGGAAGACTCACCAGCGAATTCTGCTTAAAACGCAGCATGCGTAATCAGTATAGTGGGGGCCTGTCCCTGCCAGATGTAGAGGCAAACTATTGGGCGGCGCATCTGATCAATGTTAACGATTGGATGTATGCCCCAGGCGACCATCTTACCTTTAGGTTAGAAAGATTGCAGTGGGAGGGTAAATTGTGTCTTCATTACTTGTATGGAGTTGGGGGAGTGAGGCAGCTCCTACCTGCTACCCGGGTGGCTCCTGGGGCCTGGCCCAGGATCATCAGATGCTTGGATGGATGAGCAGGCCCACAAAGATGCCCCCCGTAGGAAGGAGGCTGGATGCCGGAAATTGGTAAATTGACCGGCATCAAGGCATTAGGATCGCATTGAAATTTCCAACCTAGATGTGTTAGAAGGGGGGGGGATCTCATGCCCTATGAATCACTACAGGCCGCATATGGGCTCAACAAGACGCAGTTCTTCCTCTATGCCCGATTGAGACATGCTTGGAGGGCGAAGGGCTTCACCTGGGAGGGAATACCGGAATATGCTCCGCTGGAAGGTAGACTGTTGACAGAGAAGTTAAATGTTAAATCGGTGTCTATGGTGTACAGGACCATTAACAATAACATGCCTGATACCCTTGCAGACTACGTAGTCAGTGGGAGGCTGACTTAGGGGGCAATGGAGGATTATAGACTGGGAGGCAGCGTTGATGTTTCCCCGAGAAGTAGCCATCAGGTCAAGTCTGTGACTAATCCAGTTCAAGATCCTTCTTAGGGTTTACTATGATAGACAGCGTCTGCATACTATGGGACGGGTGCAACACCTGAATTGTATAAGGTGTCAGGGGCTGATTGGTACCATTTTACATACCATTTGGGGCAGCTCTGTTATACAGGAATACTGGTTGAAGATCGTGGGGAACTGCAGCGGGTGGTCTCAGAAATGATCCCGTTGGACCCCAATATTGATGTGCCCTGGGACAAGCTCATATTCTGCCATCTTGGGTTGGTGGTAGCTAAGAAGGATGTCGCCCGTCTTTTGGGAGAAGAGCTCGGCCCCACGGTAAACACATGGAGAGGGACGGATGGATGGATTTATGATGGCAGAAAAGGTAACATACACAAATAGAGGCTGCCCGCGAACGTTTGGGGGTGTCTGAGGCGCCTGGATGACATACCATTCATTACATGTATAGGCCTGTACGGACTGAGGATCCACTAGAGTTCGATAAGGACTGTAAACTATGGACTGCTGTGGGGTGGAGGGACTGGGAACCATATGATGGAGAAATGAGACCAAATATAGATCTGTTTATCGATATGTTTGAGTGTCTGTGGGGGATTTTGGGGGAAATTGAAAAGGGGGGCGGGGGGGGGATTGTTCTTTTCCCCTAACCCTGGTGCCGATGTACAGTGCAGTTCTGTATGAATTCTTTGGATCTGGTATGCACCTGTTGAAAATTCAATAAAAAGTTTATTTAAAAAAAAAAAAGGATGAGACATGAGAAAAATTAGAATGTTGAAGCTCAGGGCTTATACCAGCATATAAGCCTGGAAGGTACTCCATTGTCTTCAATGGAACTCCCAACATTCTAATGTTCTAATATATGGTCAACTGTAATGTATCTAGTCCTAGAAAATTTTCTAAGGAAATTTTTGTATTCTTTGAATAATTCCTCAAATTACAAAGACTACTTTTAATTGGCCAAGAGAATGCAATTCTGTTTGCCAGAGAGTAATAACAGGAGATTGTGAGGCATTTCCCTGGCGTTAATGACGTATGTTCTTCTGTGGATCAAAGTAACTAACCACAAGCCTTCCCAACTCTTTCCCTTTCTGCTTCCTACTTTTAAATTGACCAGCACAAAGGATAAATGTGAAGCTACACGGAACAATCTTTTCTTAATTTTTTTCCTCCCAGAAGCTACACCTTGTCTTTCGTTTTTAGGACACCAACATGCTCCTCTCCAATGAGTTTAATATGGACCTTTTTCCTTAATGATGAATTAGGTTTTCCCGAAGCCACAGCTGACTAACTGCTCACCAAAACACCACTTGCAGCAGTCACTTGTGTCCCTGGCAATAAAAGAAACAGCTCAGTAGTCTCTCTCTGCATCCAGTCTAATGGAATATTAGAGCAGCATTGTTTTTGGAATGCCTGTGAGGCCTCACCAGTATGTACAACCACAGAAAAAAGTACAGATTTAGTTGTGATCCTGAGTGCATTCATGGAGTCCTCATGCTGATTTGCAGATACTGCATTGCTGGACCACACCACTGACCCTACAGCCTTATCAATGATACCAGCTCATAAGTCCAACCCTGTAGCCCACACCCTATTCAAACTTAGAGATAACATGCAACACGTCCAGCTGGCTCCAAAGTGGGAATAATACCATACCCTGCAGAAATTAGGAACCAAATATTGGGGGACTGAGACCAAAAATAACAGTGGGAGCCTCAAACCAACAAGTAAGCTACTCTTGCTTAGACAGTGTAAGAGAATCAAGTTATCACAACGAGTTCCCAGAAGGACAGTTACTCCAGACCTACCTCTCAGCCAACTGCCTTGCACTCTTGGATTACCCTGATGCCCCTGATCTTTATTTGTTGCACCAGCAGCTTTCAGATAAATTAGAACAACTCTATACATTTGGGATATTTTATTGTCCTTTCAATGCTTTTTTTGCTCATTGTGCTCTTTAAAGATATCTTGTTCCAGGTGAAGCACACGGAATGACCTCAGCGCCCAATATACAGTGCTGTTTACAGTTTAACTCGCAGCTGGAGCACACGAGTGCGGTTGTGCCATCTAGTCACCAAAGGGAGTTTTTCATTACACTGTGTTGCAGGACCATTGAGACAAATCATCTGTGCTCTGCGGTCAGTGCGTCCAAACTCCATTTCCTGTGCAGGATGGAGCAATGCATGGATCATGGTGTCTTGGCCGTGCCGTTGCATGCAGCGCAAAGTCTCTGAAAAGGGACTGCATTATACAAATTAATTCCTGTGGTGTTAACGCCCCACGATTCAGGGCTATAATGTTTCCCTTGCAGGAGATGAATTAATCATACAGGCGTGCAATGAGTCGAGACCTGCCTACCCCATAAGAGCAAGAGGTCATCTGTTCTACGGTTAGAACTCATATAGGGTCCTTTGAGCTCCCATACATGGAGGATGAATTAGTTACATCCTTCCATTTGATGAGGTAGGTAGTACCTGAACCCTTAGAAAGAAAGCTCATTCATCTGGTTCATTTTTGCCCATCTATTTAGGGTTAGATTACATTGGGGCTCATCTAGCAACTGGGCAACATGATAAACCACGCGCAAAAAAACTGGCTACAAGCTAAAAACCTGAACGGTAAGTGGGTATGGAAGAGTGACCGACTAAAAAGGGCCTTTTATCCCATTCCTTTTCTATAACAGGTGCCCGATATTGGAGCACCAGGGGTAAGAGGTTTCATAAAAAATAAAAATAAAAATTGAAAAAAAACCTCACTTTCCCCTTCTTACACCCCAGACCAGGGCAATGAGTTTGAACTCTCACCGTCATTATGATGGGGAGGCAGACCATTATAGACCCTGGAGTGCATCTGAAGATGTTGCACAATATCCCTGATGAAAGCCATACCGCCACCTCCGATATGTAAGAACCGGAGGCCCTACTTAACCCCCTTTACATTAAATTCTTTCTGCAACTCGATTCAGTTGCAGAAAGAGCCCTTCGTACCTTAGATGTAAAAAGAGCTTTAATGTACTATATTTACAGAACTGAAGAGTTTCATAAAACTAAGCAATTCTTTGGTGCATTTTTTGCAGCCTCACGGTAAAAAGTTTTATCTAAATCAGGCATTTCCAGATGGATAATTAAATGAACTAAGACATGTTACGCCAAAGCTAAAAGAAATTTGGCCACACCTCCTAGAGAACGTTCTACCTGTAATATATTCGCTTCTATGGCTTTCCTGGGGGATATACCAATAGCTGAAACATTTAAGGCAGCTACATGATAAACTCCGCACACTTTCACTAACATTGTCTGGATGTATTAGCACACCAACAAGTAACTGTAGAACAGGCAGTGCCATGCACCCTTTTTCAAACAGTTGCAACACCCACAGGTTAACCATTGCTTTCTGGAGAGCACAGCTTTACAGTCTTAAAAAAAAAAAAAAAAAAAAAAAAAAAAAAGTGTATTTACAGCCACACGTGCCATTGAACAGATGTTACTCACACTGTAACGATCTGTTTGCGGCATGTAGTGCTGTAGATTCACATGCGCCCAACCCTCTTCCCTGGAAACCTCTCGCCGCAGCAGTATACTCTTATACTTTTATATGCGTGGAACTCTTACTACACACTTGCATTCTCTACTCTCACCCGAATGAGGGAAAACAATCTAAAAATAGAGAAGATGCCATGCGCATTATCACCGAGAGGAGTCGTTTTACCTTGTACCTCGGGAGACTTCTTCAAAGAAAAACTTGCACACATCCAGACCCAACACTAGATGGCAGAAGTATGAAGAGCATGTGAATATATAGCCACATATGCCATTGAACAAAATGTTTCTATGAGTTTTAAGTTTCTATATTTTCTCTCTAGGATATCCTCCCGGAATTAACTTCTACTTTCATTATTAGTAGTGGATGACATTTCAGGGTAATAAAAGAATGTGGTTAAATGAGACACCCTTGTTCCGACAACAAAATAGCAATGATTTGGTAGTCCTAAATGTGTTCAAATTATCCTACCTCTCTGCTATTCTGTGGGCCTTGTGAAAAACACTTTGTGTTGTCTCCACAAGTTACCTTCATTTCCAATATCCTATGCCTGAACCCATCCCTCTCCCCATTATCTCTGCTCTCATCTCTAGTAAGAGGCCTCTAAACTAAACAATAGTAGTCCATTGTACTCATTTGTACTCCACTTAAGTGCCAAAAAAACTGGGAAGCAAGGGAAAAAGTGCCTTCAGGGTTCACCCTTTTTTCTCATATTTATTTAAACAATGACTGCATCCAGTGGAAAAAGGGGGTTTAACTCTGCAAATAAAAAAAGTTGTTTTTTTTTAGAATGGAAGGAAGGGAAAAAGGTAAAATTGCAGTTTTATGTTCCCCTTTATCACACAATTTCCTTTTACCTCCTATTTATACTTGGCTAAGGCACTGAAAAGATGGTGGGGGAAAGCCATTAAAACACTCCCTAGGTTTTGGATATGGTTGCTTATGTTCTAGAGCCTACTCTTCTTTTTCCTGCTCTGTGTTACCAGTCCAGCGCAGCATAGGCCTTACTGTCCAGAATAACGTGAAGAGCAAACTAGTACTTCAGACTATGGTAACTGCAGGTACTGGAGGGGGGTCTAGTTACTGTGGGACATCATCGTTTTACAGCTATTAAGAACCAAATAAAGAGGCTTTACTGATGTATGCTTACATTTCTTTTCATGGACCCCGGGTGTGCAACGTAGTATTGTCTTATTGGTACACACTGGTAAGATCCTGGAGCTGCCATTACATAATTCAGGCTTCTGTGGAAACAGTTTCTTCACCAAATGATATGCAAATACAACAGTAGAAACTATCCATCTTGACATATTGTTTTATAGAAAGTAAACCAGTTATTACTGGTCCGTAATTTATGAAAAGCAGATCTATTTTCGTAGGTCTATAGTTTTGTCCAAATAGAAAATCAACACCCTTGGTGCATCAAGGCAGTGTAGAAATGTATTTGCCTGAGTTGAGGGATTTAGAAAAACCAAAAGTGAGCAAAGAAATCTTTTGATTAATGTAGAAACCCAAGACTACTTTAGGGAGAAAACTGGATGAGTTCTCATTACAACTTTTGTGAAAAACAGTCAATGGTTCGCTTGCACTCAGGATTTGGATTTTGCTCAACCTGCGTGCTGAAGCAATTGCGACTAAGAAAGCTGTTTTCCATGTAGGGAGTTGAAAATACACCATGTGAAAGGCTTATAAGGTGGCCCCATTAATGTAGATGAAACAATGTTAAGCACCCTTGGGGGAGAGAGTTCTTACTGGAGACAAAACCTTAATACCCTGTAAGAAATCCTGGACTACAAGAATTTAAAAAAAAATAAGTTTGTGAAGGAGATTTTCAGTAGGTGGTTATGGCTGCAAGGTGTATCTTAATAGAAGAGCACTGTGAATTAGATTTTGCTAGATGAAACAGGGTAAGGTAATACTTCAAAATGACAATTAAATGGATCAGAATTGACTTGAATACATAAATACAAAAACTATTCCACTTCGAGGCAAAGGATTTTCTTGTGGAAAGGTGCTTGAACTCTCAAACTGCCCATACCGCCTTGAGGTAGCTTTAGATGGCCATACTGTAAGAATTCAGGAGCCATGCTGCAATGGAAGATTGGGATTCAGAATCTGACCTCCCAACTTATAAAGGAGATCCTGCCAGCTCAGTAATTTATTGTGCGGGCGGTTGGAGAGCTGAAAAGGTCCAAGAACCACCCCTAACAAGGCTATTAGTATCCTTCTGGTTTTGGATGTGTACTGCTTGATCAAGACTGCCACAGTAAAAGGGATCAGTGGAAAAGGGTAGAGAAATGTCCTTGACCAATCTATCAAAAGGGTATTCACCCCACTGACCCCAGTTGGTAAAATCTAAAGGGGTAGTCTTGCTATTTTTGTCTTCTGCAAATAGTTGTATTTGGGGATAGTCCCATTCTTGAAAAACTTCTTTCAGCACTTTGTCGTTTAGAATCCAGTCACGGTTTTCTTGAATAATAAGGCTGAGGGAATCTGCTACTGTATTTTGAACTTCTGGAAGTTGTACTGATTGAATTCTCAGGTTCCTTGCTATGAGCCATTTAAATACGGCTTGTGATTGAGGTGTGGAATTAGTTCCTCCTAGTTTGTTCTAGCAATACAGCGTTGTACTATTGTTTGTCTGAAATAACAAGGAGGTTTTTATCACAGGGAGGAAGGACTTCAATGCTAGGTGGACCGCTCTTAGTCCTAAGAGATTTACATGGTAAGGCACTTCTTTGCCCTACCATATTCCTCGAGTCTATAAATGACCCATGTGACCACCTCATCCTTGGAGCATCTATGACAAGTTTGGGTTGGGATGTTCTGATGAAAGGGAATCCCCACTTTATATTTCTCAACTTGGTCCACCATGGGAGAGACTGGAGTGCTGGCTGACTGAGTTTGCTACTGTTCCCAGCTGTCTGACGACGGATGCCACTGATCCCCCCCCCCCCCCAGACACTGTTGCCATGGTCTCACATGCATAAGGAACTATGAATATGCAAGATGGCACTGATTTCAGTAGACACAATATCAGTCAGGCAGAAGGATGACTACTTTGTAACAGACGCTTCAGGTGGAGAGCTGACAGTCTCCCCTCTGAAGTGTATATTTTGGACAGAATGTACTATTGATTTATGTTGACTTGAAGACCTCATCATGAGAACGTGTCCAGACATAGCTGGAAAAGCGTTAGAGTTGTTTCTGAGGATAGACTATTGACCAATCACCTCAACAAGGTAGACGAGTAGCTTGTGTTTTCTTAGTTGTGCTGCTATGACAGCCACGCATTTCGAAAATGTCCCAGGTGCGACTTTAGTGCAAATGGGAAAATAGTGAACTGAAGATGTTTGAAGCCTACCACGAATTGTAGAATTTTTCAATGTTTCTGTACAATCGGTATGTGAAAATAGGCATCTTGTAGGTCTATAGCACATATCCAGTTTTTTTGTTGTAGCTGGGGGGTGTATTTCGTGTAATGCCGGCATCCTTAACTTTTCTTTTTTTATGTACATTTGTTTAGAGCTCTCAAGTCTAGTGTGGGTCTGAATTCTTGTCCAGGTCCCTCCTTCCAAACCAGTGTATTTTTGTAGAGCCCCGCAGGGAACTAATATTTCTTCCCAAGAGCTGTTGCACTTGCTGCCTTATTAACTGTTGCAGATGTTCCACACTTGTTTCTGCCCAATGAGCCAACCCTTTTGCTCTCTGCCTGGTGGGGCAGTAGAAAAAGGACCAATTGTATGTGTCTTGATAGCTACAGCTACGAATCTAGACATTGCCTTAAAAAAGGGTTCCTGATACAGTGGTTTGTACTTCTTTAAAAGTCTAGAGGGAACAGACCTACCCGAAGCAGGTGTCAAGAATAGCTGCAATGCGGGCTCTTAAAAGACCTGGGCCAAAAGACAATACACTTCTAGAAGAGGTTCTTTGGTGTAAAGTCACAAAGATGACTAAAGTCAAAATAGTTGTGGTGGGCATTGTTATGTTTAATTTTGTAGCCCCTCTTACTAATACATCATTGAAGGAGGAGAGACAGTCTACTGGAGAGTCTAGCTGGAGGAGTGTCAGTCACTGATCTTCTGGACAGCAATGGATACAGACCATGTGAGAGAATAAGCACTACTTTTAGTCGGAAAAAAGGTGTTACGTTACTCTAGCCTTAAAGCGACTGAGTAAAAACCAGAAAACAAGTGTTTATAAATCTTTTCTCAGGATATTTGCCAAAAAAGGGCGAGCTCAGTGCCTCAGGAGCCAAAACAATGTAACTGACCTCACCTATTGGGCATGATGGGATACGGAGGTTACTGTGGGGTTCTTAAAGGTACAGTGCCAGTTGCATTAGCTGAATGTATTGCTTGCAGTCTATGGGCTAATTCTGTCCTTCACTCCATTTCAAGAAAGCTTGTGAAAAGCTTGTGAAAGGTTCACCTTTAGTCTATGGTGACTTATGATGCTAAATGTTTTTCTTTAAAAAAAAAAAAAAAAAAAAAAAATGTATACTTTTTAACCCATGTTTAGGCTGAAATTGTTCAGTTTAACACACACACACACACACACACACACACATATATATATATATATATATATATATATATATATATATATATATATATATATATATGTAAAATGTCACTTACCCAGTGTACATCTGTTCGTGGCATTAGTCGCTGCAGATTCACATGCTGTGCACATCCCGCCATCTGGTGTTGGGCTCGGAGTGTTACAAGTTGTTTTTCTTCAAAGAAGTCTTTTCGAGTCACGAGACCGAGGGACTCCTCCCATTTCGGCTCCATTGCGCATGGGCGTCGACTCCATCTTAGATTGTTTTCCCCGCAGAGGGGAAGGTAGGAGTTGTGTATGCTAGTAATAGTGCCCATGCAATGGAGTGAATACATATGTACATAATGAAGCTTAAAGTAATATATTTACAAATTTACAAATGTTTAAGATCAACTTCTAAACGGCTACAGGCTCCCGGGGAGGAGGGTGGGCGCATGTGAATCTGCAGCGACTAATGCCACGAACAGATGTACACTGGGTAAGTGACATTTTCCGTTCGATGGCATGTGTAGCTGCAGATACACATGCTGTGCATAGACTAGTAAGCAGTTATCTCCCCAAAAGCGGTGGTTCAGCCTGTAGTAGTTGAAGTTGTTTGAAATAATGTTCTTAGTACTGCCTGACCTACTGTGGCTTGTTGTGCGGTTAGCACATCTACACAGTAGTGTTTAGTAAATGTATGAGGCGCAGACCATGTAGCTGCCTTACATATTTCGGTCATTGGAATATTTCCCAGAAAGGCCATGGTACCACCTTTCTTTCTAGTTGAGTGTGCCTTTGGTGTAATAGGCAGTTCTCTTTTTGCTTTAAGATAACAGGTTTGAATGCATTTAACTATCCATCTAGCAATGCCTTGTTTAGAAATTGGATTTCATGTATGCGGTTTTTGGAAAGCAATAAATAATTGTTTTGTTTTCCGAATTAGTTTTGTTCTGTCAATGTAGTACATTAACGCTCTTTTGATGTCTAATGTATGTAGTGCTCTTTCAACTACAGAATCTGGCAGTGGGAAGAACACTGGTAATTCTACTGTTTGATTTAAATGGAACGGTGATATGACTTTTGGTAAAAAAATGTGGATTTGTCTGTAGAACTACTTTATGCTTGTGTATTTGAATAAATGGTTCTTGTATGGTAAATGCTTGAATCTCACTTACTCTTCTTAAAGATGTGATGGCAATTAAAAATGCAACTTTCCATGTTAAGTATTGCATTTCACAAGAGTGCATGGGCTCAAAAGGTGGACCCATGTGTCGTGTTAAGACAATGTTGAGGTTCCATGAAGGAACTGGTGGTGTTCTTGGTGGTATAATTCTCTTTAGGCCTTCCATAAATGCTTTTATGACTGGTATCCTAAATAGAGAAGTTGAGTGCTTAATTTGCAGGTAAGCTGAAATTGCTGTAAGATGTATCTTAATGGAAGAAAAAGCTAGCTTTGACTTCTGCAAATGTAGTAAGTATCCTACGATGTCTTTAGCAGATGTGTGTAAGGGTTGAATTTGATTATTATGGCAATAATAAACAAATCTTTTCCATTTATTTGCATAGCAATGTCTAGTGGTAGGCTTTCTAGCTTGTTTTATGACCTCCATACATTCCTGTGTAAGGTCTAAGTGTCTGAATTCTAGGATTTCAGGAGCCAGATTGCTAGATTGAGCGATGCTGGATTTGGATGTCTGATCTGTTGTTTGTGTTGAGTTAACAGATCTGGTTTGTTTGATAGTTTGACATGCGGCACTACTGAGAGGTCTAGTAGTGTTGTATACCAAGGTTGTCTTGCCCATGTTGGAGCTATTAGTTTGAGTTTGTTTTGACTCAACTTGTTTACTAGATATGGAAGGCGTGGGAGAGGGGGAAAAGCGTAAGCAAATATCCCTGACCAACTCATCCATAACGCATTGCCCTGAGACTGATCTTGTGGGTACCTGGATGCGAAGTTTCGGCATTTTGCGTTTTATTTTGTTGCAAATAGATCTATTTGTGGTGTTCCTCAAATCTGAAAGTAAGTGTTTAGTATTTGGGGGTGAATTTCCCATTCGTGGATCTGTTGGCGATCCTGAGAGAGATTGTCTGCCAACTGATTCTGAATTCCTAGAATAAATTGTGCTATTAGGCGAATGTGGTTGTGAATCGCCCAATGCCATATTTTCTGTGCCAGGAGACACAACTGTGTTGAGTGTGTGCCTCCCTGTTTGTTTAGGTAGTACATTGTTGTCATGTTGTCTGTTTTGACAAGAATGTGTTTGTGGCTTACTATGGGTTGAAATGCTTTCAGCACTAGAAATACTGCTAATAGTTCTAAGTGATTTATGTGAAACTGTTTTTGCTGAGTGTTCCATTGTCCTTGGATGCTGTGTTGATTGAGGTGTGCTCCCCACCCTATCATGGAGGCATCTGTTGTTATAACGTATTGTGGCACTGGGTCTTGGAAAGGCCGCCCTTTGTTTAAATTTATACTGTTCCACCAATGAAGCGAGGTGTATGTTTGGTGGTCTATCAACACCAGATCTAGAAGTTGACCCTGTGCTTGTGACCATTGTGATGCTAGGCACTGTTGTAAGGGCCGCATGTGCAACCTTGCGTTTGGGACAATGGCTATGCATGAGGACATCATGCCTAGTAGTTTCATTACCATTTTGACTTGTATTTTTTGTTTTGAATACATGGCCTGTATTACATTGTGAAATGCTTGAACCCTTTGTGGGCTTGGAGTGGCAATCCCTTTTGCTGAGTTGATTGTCGCCCCTAAGTATTGCTGTGTTCGACACGGCAAAAGGTGTGACTTTGTGTAGTTGATTGAGAAACCTAGTTTGTGGAGGATTTCTATGACGTACTTTGTGTGTTGTGAACACCGTTCTAGCATGTTGGTTTTGATTAACCAATCGTCTAGGTACGGGAACACATGTATTTGCTGCCTTCTGATATGTGCAGCTACTACTGCCAGGCATTTTGTAAAAACTCTTGGCGCAGTTGTTATTCCGAATGGCAACACCTTGAATTGGTAATGTACCCCTTGGAATACAAACCTTAGGTACTTTCTGTGTGAAGTATGTATCGGTATATGGAAATATGCATCCTTTAGGTCTAGTGTTGTCATGTAGTCTTGTTGTTTGAGCAGTGGGATTACGTCCTGTAATGTAACCATGTGAAAGTGATCTGATTTGATGTAGGTATTTAATGTTCTGAGATCTAGTATAGGTCTCAGACTCTTGTCTTTTTTTGGGTATGAGAAAGTACAGAGAGTAAACTCCTGTCCCTTTCTGTTGGTTTGGTACTAATTCTATTGCTTCTTTCTGTAGCAATGCCTGAACTTCTAGTCCTAGAAGAGCAATATGTTGTTTTAACATTGTGTGTTTTCGGTGGGACGTTTGGAGGCAATTTGAGAAATTCTATGCAATAACCATGCTGGATAATTGCTAGGACCCAAGTGTCTGTTGTTATTTCCTCCCAATGTTTGTAAAACTTGGTTAGTCTCCCCCCCACAGGTGTTATGTGTTGGGGATTTGTGACTTGGAAGTCACTGCTTGTTTTGAGGAGTTTTGGGACTTTGGAACTTTCCTCTATTCTTTTTGAAATTGTCCCCCTCTATACTGTCCCCGAAAACGTCCCCGCTGATACTGGCTCTGGTAAGTGGGTCTTGTTTGTGAGGTTGTGGGTTCTGTGCTTTGCCCTCGAAACCCCCCTCGAAATTGTGTCTTTCGAAATGTGCCTCTGCTCTGTGGGGAGTAGAGTGCGCCCATGGCTTTGGCCGTGTCAGTGTCTTTTTTAAGTTTTTCGATCGCAGTGTCCACCTCTGGCCCAAACAACTGCTGTCCGTTAAATGGCATATTCAGCACAGCTTGCTGTATCTCTGGTTTAAATCCTGATGTACGCAGCCATGCATGTCTCCTTATTGTTACTGCTGTGTTGACAGTTCTAGCAGCTGTGTCTGCAGCATCCATTGCTGACCGTATCTGATTGTTGGAGATACTCTGTCCTTCTTCTACTACTTGCTGCGCTCTCTTTTGGAACTCCTTGGGCAAATGTTCAATAAAGTGTTGCATTTCATCCCAATGGGCCCTATCATATCTGGCCAACAAAGCCTGTGAATTTGCAATACGCCACTGGTTTGCTGCCTGTGCCGCCACCCTTTTGCCTGCAGCATCTAATTTCTTTATCTGGAGGTGGTGCATCTCCTGAAGTATGAGAGTTCGCTCTTTTGCGCACTGCCCCTACTACAACTGAGTCTGGTGTTAGCTGTTGTGTAATGTACACGGGGTCTGTTGGTGGCGGTCTATATTTTTTCTCCACTCTTGGAGTAATGGCTCTTCCTTTAACAGGCTCCTCAAACACTTGTTTGGAGTGCTTTAGCATTCCGGGTAGCATAGGAAGACTGATACTGGCTGTGTGTGGACGACAGTGTGTTAAAAAGAAAGTCGTCTTCAATGGGCTCTTCATGAAGGCTGACATTATGAAATGCCGCTGCTCTCGACACCACCTGTGCGTAGGCTGTACTATCCTCTGGTGGCGACGGTCTAGCTGGATAGCATTCAGGACTATTATCTGACACTGGTACGTCATAAAGGTCCCATGCATCAGGGTCATCTTGACTCATTCCTGTATGAGTTGGGGATTGCATCATTGGTGGAGTGGCTACCGGTGGTGGTTGAGGAGAGTGTTGTGGAGATGGTGGCGGTGTTACTTGTTTAGCCACCTTTGCCTGTGGCTGCTTGTCCTTTTCTTGGAAGGCAAGTTTGCGTTTCATTTTGATTGGAGGAAGAGTGCTGATCTTCCCTGTTTCTTTTTGGATATGGAGCCTTCTTTGTGTGTAGTCTGGCTCTATTGTCTCCAAATCCTGTCCAAATCTATGTGTCTTCATTTGTGAGGACAGTCCTTGTTCCTCTGAATAGGAACTTGTTTTCGGTTCCGAGGCCGGATGTTTCGGTACCGAAACCTTTTCGGTTGCTCTTTTCGGTTCTGACTAAACCTTTTTTACTTTCGGCGTCGTGGTCTCTCTGTGCCGACCCATTTCGGTGGCGCTGTCTCGGTGCCGAACCTGCTCGGAGCCACTATCTCGGGCCCGAGATTGCTGTGTGGCGGTATCTCGACCGGAGTCGGGTGACTTCGACACCAGCGTGCCCTTTTTCAGTGCCGATGATTGGTCACCTATTTTTCGGGTTAAGCCATGGCCTGTTGGCGGTGTTGTCCCCTGGGCTTTTGTGGTCTTTTCGTGAGTTTTGTGTTTCGACATCTTACTCACGGTTTTCGGCGTTTCCTCAGTATCGATCTCCTCCGAGTCCGATTCCTGGATGGAGAATGTTTCTTTATCCTCCTTGAAACGCCCTTGTCCTGTCGGCGCCGACGCCATTTGCAGTCTTCTTGCTCTTCGGTCCCTTAAGTGTCTTCCTGGACCGAAACGCTCGACAGGCTTCACAAGTATCTTCCTTGTGTTCTGGCGACAACCACAAGTTACAGACCAGATGTTGATCTGTATATGGATACTTGTTATGGCATTTTGGGCAGAAGCGGAATGGGGTCTGTTCCATCAGCCTTGGAGACACGTGGCCGGGCCGACCAGGCCCCGACGGGGGATCGAAAAAACCCAAAGGGCCACCAGAGCTCTTCTAAAGTCGGTGTCGATCTGTTGTAACTAACCCGATACCGAACGCAAACAATACCGACGAATTTTCTGAGATTCTAACTAACTTTCCGACCCGAAACAGGGAGCGAAAAGGAACACGTCTGAACCCGATGGTGGAAAAAAAACAATCTAAGATGGAGTCGATGCCCACGCGCAATGGAGCCGAAATGGGAGGAGTCCCTCGGTCTCGTGACTCGAAAAGACTTCTTTGAAGAAAAACAACTTGTAACACTCCGAGCCCAACACCAGATGGCGGGATGTGCACAGCATGTGTATCTGCAGCTACACATGCCATCGAACATATATATATATATATATATATATATATATATATATATATATATATATATATATATATATATATATATATATATATATATATGGAAAATGTCACTTACCCAGTGTACATATGTTCGTGGCATGAGACGCTGCAGATTCACATGCTGTGCATTATCCTGCCATCTAGTGTTGGGCTCAGAGTGTTACAAGTTGTTTTTCTTCGAAGAAGTCTTTTCGAGTCACAAGACCGAGGGACTCCTCCCTTTCGGCTCCATTGCGCATGGGCGTCGACTCCATCTTAGATTGTTTTCCCCGCAGAGGGTGAGGTAGGAATTGTGAATATACTAGATGTGCCCATGCAATGGAGTAGGTATGTATGTACATAATGTGTATTAAAATATTTATTTACAAATTTACAATTTTCATTCAACTAATAACGGCTACCGGCTCCCGGGGAGGTGGGAGGGCGCATGTGAATCTGCAGCGTCATGCCACGAACAGATGTACACTGGGTAAGTGACATTTTCCGTTCGGTGGCATGTGTAGCTGCAGATACACATGCTGTGCATAGACTAATAAGCAGTAATCTCCCCAAAATGCGGTGGCTAAGCCTGTAGGAGTTTAACTTGTCTGAAATAAAGTTCTTAATATCGCCTGTCCTACTGTGGCTTGTTGCGTTGCTAACATCTACACAGTAATGCTTAGTGAATGTATGAGGCGTAGACCAAGTGGCTGCCTTCCAAATTTCTGTCATAGGTATATTCCCTAGAAAAGCCATTGTGGCGCCTTTTTTCCTAGTGGACTATGCTCTTGGTGTAATAGGTAGATCTCTTTGCTTTAATATAGCACGTTTGAATACATTTAACTATCCATCTGGCGATGCCTTGTTTGGCTATAGGATTACCTGCATTAGGTTTTTGGAAGGCTACAAACAATTGTTTTGTTTTACAAAATTGTTTTGTTCTGTCAATGTAATACATAAGTGCTCTCTTTATGTCTAATGTATGTAAGGCTCTTTCGGCTACTGAGTCGGGTTGAGGAAAGAAGACTGGGAGTTCCACTGTTTAGGTGGAATGGTGATATGACCTTTGGTAGGAATTTGGGATTTGTACGGAGAACCACTTTATGTTTATGCATTTGTATAAAGGGTTCTTGAATAGTAAATGCTTGTATCTCACTTACTCTTCTAAGTGATGTGATAGCTATTAGAAAGGCTACTTTCCAAGTTAAGTATTGCATCTCACAAGAGTGCATGGGTTCGAACGGTGGTCCCATGAGTCGTGTTAATACAATATTAAGGTTCCACAAAGGTACTGGTGGTGTCCTTGGGGGTATGATTCTTTTTAGTCCCTCCATAAATGCTTTGATGACTGGGATTCTAAAAATCCATGTTGTATGTGTAATCTGCAGATATTGCAGTGAGATGTATTTTAATGGAAGAGAATGCTAGATTAGACTTTTGTAAGTGTAATAAGTAGCTTACAATGTCCTTTGTGGAATCATGTAGTGGTTGAATCTGATTAGTGTGGCAGTAGTAAACAAATCTTTTCAATTTGTTTGCGTAACAATGTTGTAGGTTTTCTAGCTTGTTTAAGGACCTTCATACATTCTTGTGTTAGGTTTAAATGTCCGAATTCTAAGACTTCATGAGCCAGATTGCTAGAGTGAGCGATGCTGGATTCGGGTGTCTGATCTGTTGTCTGTGTTGTGTTAACAGATCTGGTCTGTTTGGTAATTTGATGTGAGGTACTACTGATAAGTCCAACAGTCTTGTGTACCACGGTTGGCGAGCCCAGGTTGGTGCTATAAGTATTAGTTTGAGTTTGTTTTGACTTAGTTTGTTGACCAGATAAGGAATGAGTGGGAGAGGGGGAAAAGCGTAAGCAAATATCCCTGACCAACTGATCCATAACGCATTGCCCTTGGATTGAGGGTGTGGGTACCTGGACGCGAAGTTTTGGCATTTTGCGTTTTCTTTTGTTGCAAATAGGTCTATTTTTGGTGTGCCCCAGCGTAGGAAGTGATCCTGTAGGATCTGGGGATGAATTTCCCATTCGTGAGTTTGCTGGTGATCTCGACTGAGATTGTCGGCTAACTGGTTCTGAATGCCTGGGATGTATTGTGCTATCAGGCGAATGTGATTGTGAATTGTCCAATGCCAATTTTTTTGTGCTAAGAGACACAGTTGTGACGAGTGTGTCCCCCCTTTATTGTTGAGATAATACATTGTTGTCATGTCGGTTTGGACAAGAATGTGTTTGTGGGCTACCAGTGGTTGAAATGCTTTTAATGCTAGAAAAACTGCTAGCAGTTCCAAATGATTTATGTGAAGTTGTTTTTGTTGATTGTCCCATTGACCCTGTATGTTGTTCTTGTTGAGGTGTGCTCCCCACCCCATCATGGAAGCATCTGTTGTGATCACGGCTTGAGGCACTGGGTCTTGGAATGGCCGCCCTTGGTTTAAATTTATAGGATTCCACCATTGAGGGAAGGAGTGTGTTTGGCGGTCTATCAACACTAGATCTTGAAGTTGACCCTGTGCTTGTGTCCACTGTTTTGCTAGGCATTGTTGTAAGGGCCGCATGTGTAATCTTGCGTTTGGGACAATAACTATGCATGAGGACATCATGCCTAGAAGTTTCATTCCAAACCTTACTGGGTAGTGTTTGTTTGACTGTATGCTCGATGTTATATTTTGGAACGCTTGGACCCTTTGTGGACTTGGAGTGGCGATTGCTTTTTGTGTGTTGCTCCCAAGTATTGTTGTATTTGGGATGGTTGCAGATGTGATTTCTGGTAATTTATAGAGAAACCTAGTTTGTGTAGAGTTTCTATAACGTACTGCGTGTGAAGAAGACACTGTTGTTGAGTGTTGGTTTTTATTAGCCAGTCATCTAAGTTTGGGAATACGTGCATGTGCTGTCTCCTTATGGGAGTGGCTACTACTGCTAAGCGTTTTGTGAATACCCTTGGGGCTGTTGTTATCCCGAACGGTAACACTTTGAATTGATAGTGTACGCCGTGTAATACAAACCTTAAGTATTTTCTGTGAGAAGGATGGATGGGTATGTGGAAGTACTCATCCTTGAGATCCAATGTTGACATGTAGTCCTCCTTTTTTTAGTAAAGGAACCACGTCTTGAAGTGTTACCATGTGGAAGTGGTCTGACTTGAAGAGATTCAGTGTTCTGAGATCTAAGATAGGTCTTAACGTTTTGTCCTTCTTTGGAATTAGGAAATATAGTGAGTAGACGCCTGTTCCTTTCTGATGGTTGGGTACTAGCTCTATTGCTTGTTTTTGTAAAAGTGCTTGGACCTCTATTTGTAATAGAGGTAAGTGTTGTTTGGACAGATTGTGTGCCCTTGGGGGCACATCTGGCGGGAAATTTGTGAATTCTATGCAATAACCATGTTAGATAATGGCTAGGACCCATTTGTCTGTGGTAATGTGTGTCCAGTTCCGATAGTATGCGGTAAGTCTCCCCCCCCACTGGTGTTAAGTGTTGGGGTTTTGTGACATTGGAGTCACTGTTTGGTTTGGCTTGGCTTGTTTTAGGTGTCTGGAACTTTCCCCTTCCTCTTGGGAATTGTCGTCCTCTATATGAGCCACAAAACCCTCCCCTCTGGTATTGTGCCTGATAGGTGGGTCTAGTTTGCGAGGTGGAAGGCTCTGGTGTTTGCATTTGAAATACCCCTCTAAATTGTGGCTATCTAACTGTGCTTCTGCCCTGTGGGGAGTAGAGCGCACCCATGACTTTGGCCGTGTCCGTGTCTTTCTTTAATTTTTCAATTGCTGTGTCCACTTTCGGCCCAAACAATTGTTCTTGGTTAAAAGACATGTTCAACACCGCTTGTTGGATCTCTGGCTTGAATCCAGAGCTTCTTAACCATGCATGCCTGCGAATGGTTACAGCAGTGTTGACCGTTCGTGCTGCCGTGTCTGCAGAGTCTAATGCGGACCCGAATTGGTTGTTGGATATTGCTTGTCCTTCTTCCACAAACTGCTGGGCACGTTTCTGGTGTTCTTTGGGCAAGTGTTGTATAATGTGTTGCATCACGTCCCAGTGTGCCCTATTGTAGCGAGCAAGTAGGGCTTGCGAATTAGTGATCCGCCATTGATTGGCTGCCTGTGCTGCCACTCGTTTGCCCACTGCACCAACTTTCTACGCTCTTTGTCAGGCGGTGGAGCGTCTCCTGACGACAGAGTTTGCCTTCTTTCTTGGTGCTCCTACAACCACCGAGTCCGGTGTAAGTTGCTGTGTTATAAACACAGGATCTGTTGGGGGAGGCTTGTACTTCTTCTCCACCCTAGGCGTGATAGCCCTTCCTTTAACTGGCTCCTGGAATACCTGTTTTGCATGTTTGAGCATACCCGGGAGCATTGGCAGACTCTGGTAGGAAGTGTGGGTGGATGCCAAGGTGTTGAACAGAAAATCATCCTCTATTGGCTCAGAATGCATTGCTACATTGTGGAACGTAGCTGCCCTGGATAGTACCTGCGTATATGCAGTACTGTCCTCTGGGGGTGACTGCTTTGACAGGTAATCCGGACTGTTATCGGATGCTGGTGCATCATGTCATCCCTATATGCGCAGGTGACTGCATTGGAGGTGTTCCCACCGGAGACAGCTGTGGTGAGTATAGTGGTGAAGGTTGTGGAGAAAACCTTGGAGGTGGGGTTTTTTCTCTGGCCACCTTCGCCTTTGGCTGCATTTCTGTCTCCTGAAATGCAAGTTTTCTTTTGGTTTTAATTGGAGGAAGAGTTTGTATTTTTCCAGTCTCTTTCTGGATAGCAACCTCCTTTGCGTATGGTCTGGTTCATTCATACTTATATCCTGCTCAAATCTGTGTCTTTCATGCATTTGGCTGGAAAGTCCTTGCTCTTCTGTGTAAGAGCTTTTTTTCGGCTCCGAAACCGCTTTTTTTGGTACCGATGTTTCCGATAAAGTCTTTCGGTTCTGACGATATTTTCTCACCTTGGGTGAGTCGAACTCTCAGTGTTGAGATCGTTCGGTGCCGGAATCTCGACCAGAGTCGGAAGTCTTCGGCAAATCTCTGGCCTTTTTCGGTGCCGTTTGGTCACCTTATTTTCGATGGGTTAAGCCATGGCCTGCTGGCAGTGGCGTCCCCTTGGCCTTAACTATCTTTGTGTGAGTTTTGGACGGGGCAGTTTTACTCACTGTTTTCTGCATCGTCTGGGGTCGCTCACTTTCGGATTCGTCAGAGTCCGTCCCCTGGATGGAAATTCTTTCCTCCTCTCCGACGTCGAGTTGTTCTCTCGGTGTCTACGCCATTGGCAGTCTTCTCGCTCGATCACATAGGGTCTTTTTAGATCGAAACGTTCGACAAGCCTCACAAGTATCCTCCCTGTGTTCTGGTGATAAACACAGATTACAGACCAGGTGTTGGTCTGTATAAGGATACTTAGAGTGGCACTTCGGACAGAAGCAGAAGGGGGTCCGGTCCATTAGTCTTCGACGATGGATGTGGTAGGGCCGACCAGGCCCCGCTGAAGAACAGAAGCCCCGAAGGGCCGCCGGAGCGCCTTTGCGATCGGTGCCGATACAATAAGACTAAACCGGTACCGAGCGAGAACAATACCGTAGATTTTTCGATATTTAGCTAACTTTCCCGATTCTAAATACGGAGCGAAGAGGAACACGTCCGAACCCGATGGCGGAAAGAAAACAATCTAAGATGGAGTTGACGCCCATGCGCAATGGAGCCGAAAGGGAGGAGTCCCTCGGTCTCGTGACTCGAAAATACTTCTTCGAAGAAAAACAACTTGTAACACTCCGAGCCCAACACTAGATGGCAGGATAATGCACAGCATGTGTATCTGCAGCTACAAATGCACCGAACATATATATTTATATACACATATACACACACACACACATATATATATATATATATATATATATATATATACACACATGTATTTTATAATTAATCCGGGGTCCCCGTGCATGGGCAGGAATATCCTGTACTGTTGATGAGGACACCCCTGAAGAAAACAACCTTTCTAATGTAGTACACGAGATGCCAATGTCATCTACCTGTTCACAGGATGCCCAATATTTAATGTATTGCCAGACTGAACATACCGGCGTCTCAAACATTTTAGGGAACCTGATTAAGATAAGCAATTTGAGTCAGAGGCTTTATTCAGTGCCATCATCTAACCAGAAGCTACTGCTTTATTTGGTTCAGCTGGTAAAACAAATGTCAATATTGAATACCCACTACCTCCTTTGACGACTGAATCAGTGTGAGCTGGGAAATTAGCCCAGTTCATCAACCAACACAGGCTGCAGCAGACTGCTTATAATAAAACCTTTGTTATCATATAATGAATGCTGAATTGGATGAAACCTGTGCCTATGGTTATACCACATATTTCACAGGTCAGAGCAAGGACCATAGATATAAAAGTATAAATAGTGTGTGTATCGGGAGAGTCAGTAGTTTGTCAACTGAGGTAAAGGTGAACAGAAGTTTCTGATGAAAATGTACACTTCCACGACAAAAAGGGGTGCATTTTTTTGACACCAGGCAAAAGGGAAACAAGCAAGCTGGCACATTTGTCAAGCTATTCAAGAAAAACCACCAGGCCAAAATGTACAAAGGCAGTGTGGAACAGCTCCACATACTCAGCAGACTGTAACAAGAGTGATGCATTTGGTTTCGATGACTAGGATGGGGACGGTACTATCTTTTGTCATCAACACCCTTGACTGAATTATTGGCCATGTTTTAAAAAACGAATAATCATAATATCGCACCAGAAGTTACCTACATTTCATTCAAGCCTATTCAAAATATAACTAGGTATTACACAGTTGACTTTGCAGTTATGGTTCAGTTGCACTTTCCTCTGAAAATCCATGTTTTGGACTACTAACACTGACACCATTTCATTAATGTGCAAGAGGAAATTTTGCAAACCAATAGTAAAACTAAGGTTTAGCATTCAACGCATTTCTGCATATTAGCATGGCGTAAAATGACTAGAACTGTAATAAAAAAAGTTACATTTCCAATTTTAGCTCATACAGAATAGTTTGCTATCAGATACAATAAAAAATAGCTGCCCTGATTTCCATCCAAATTGGCATGAAAGTAGATGAATCAGTATGCATGCGCAGTATATTCAAATCACGTGCTCTCTCCAGCATATGAAGCCTTGCTTAAGTGAATGGTGTTATCTAATATACCTGCTCCCTGTCAGATGTGCTGAGAGAAGCATTCACTATGAACATTCAAGAAGATGGATTGTTGGTTCTGCAGCTATTCTAAATGAGGGCATCAGTGAATCCCAATTTCAGCAAACAGTTAACAGGTGTTGGTGGGAAAAGCAGGCGTAATATTAGTACCCTTGGTACTCGAGACCGTAGTTACAGCATTAGTAGTTGTGGTTGTAACTACATCAGCCGTCATCAACATCACTGATTTAGTCTGCAAATAATTAGTGGTTATCAACAACTCAGTCTTGGTCCATGATGCAGTCTAGGCGAAGAAAGTATAGACAGTGAAATAATCTATACAGTGGGGCCTTCGAAGAGTGGTGTTTTGAGGCAGACTTGCTCATTGACAATGTCTTCTTTGACACTGGCTTTGGTTACAAACCCTTAGATGGTGTCTTCGTCAAGGATGCACTCAAACAGTGTTACTATTGACGATCTCAACAGCAGAATTGTATGGCACAATTGCAGGCACCAGAGGCACAACTCTAATGTCCCTCTTAGGCATGCTCTTTGATGGTGAGGCTTTTGAATTGGATGGTGCAGCTTTAGAAGAAAAAAAAAAACATCTACGCCCTCTGGGCAAGGGAAGAGGGTCTCTCTGAAGGAGTTCCATAAAGTTGCGAGTTCTTGGCTAAAAAGATTCAGCAATGCTTCTTGTTGGAGAAAAAGGGTCCAGAGTGTTGCAAGTTGTTTTTGTTCAAAGAACATGTTTTTCAAGTTACAGGATCGAGCGGCGACTCTTTCTCTGTGATACTGCACATGGGCATCGAGTCCTCCATTAGATCATTTTCCCACAGGCGAGAGAGAAAGAGGAATAAGAAGAAAGTATAGAGAAAGATGTCCATGCAAGTGTATCTACAGGTATACAAATATAAGGCAAAAATAACTAAGGGTTATTTTACGGCAAGTCAAATTTAAAGTAAAACTTGTTGAATGATGATGAATATTCGTACTTACAGGTGAATCGTCCTAGATTTCCATGTTTATATACCTAACCTAAAATACACAAGGAATATGATTTTCCACCTGGAAGACCAATAGTGTCAGGTATGGGAGGTCCCACAGAAAGCCTATCAGAGGTTGTAGACATATTTTTGTAATCTTTTGTAATCAATCTCCCCTCGTATATTAAGGATACGAAACATATTAAGTTTGTTATCAGATATTCAATGGGAATCCAAAATGTTTATGGTAACTTTAGATGTGGTTGCTTTGTATACCAGTATTCAACATGAGACTGGTATTCAAGCAATTAAATATATGTTGAACAGAAGATCAGTGAGTTTGATGGAGCACACTGAGATGATATTACAAATGATTCATCTCATCCTCAATCATAATTATTTTCTTTTTAAAAATTATTGGTACAAACAAAAACAAGGGGTGGCAATGGGGTCAAGATTTTCTCCCTCGTATGCAAACTTATTTATGGGGTGGTTTGAAGAAAAGTGGGTGTGGGGTCTAGGGACAGCGGAATGGCAGACACACATGCTATACTGGGGGGGAAATATATAGACGACTGTTTTATGATATGGACGGTAAATGAAGAGACCTTAAAAGGATTTTGTAATAATTTAAACAAAAATGAAGTTAATATTTAGTTCACTCATATAGTTCAGAGCATATATATTTTTTGGATGTGGAGTTATTTGTAGAAGGTAATAAGATTGAGAGTAGATTGTACGGTAAATCAACAGCATGTAATAATTTGTTACACACAACCAGTGCACACCCGAAGAATCAGATAGATGCAATACCGTTTGGCGAAAATGTCAAAGCTAGTCGTAATTGCAGCAAAAACGATGACTTTAACAAATGCATCAAGGACATGGGACAGAGATTTATGGACAGAGGTTATTCACCAGATATTGTTAGAAAGTCCCAGCTCAAAGCATCTAAGATACCACGCTCACACACACTAGCACAACGTACAAAAGTGGGGAATAAAGAGATTATAGATGACAAGAAGATAAGAATTGTATTGGACTATATGGATAATTCAGTTTTACTACTCAAAATTATGGAGAAACGTTGGCCAATTTTACTACAAGACCAAACTCTAAGGAAATACATTAGGTGCAAACCAGATGTATAGTATAGGAGAGGGACTACACTTAACAATATTCTTAGCCCTAGTTATTTGAAAGAAAAAACTAAGCTGAACTGGCTTAATGTATATAATTTGGGGTTTTATAAGTGTGGTGACTGTGCAGATGGGCGTGGCATGCAAAAAGAGACTTCCAAGGAATTGATAATAAATTTGTTACAGAAACGCACATCAATTGTAAAACTAAATTTGTTATTTACATGATGATATGTAAATGTGGTAAGATATATGTGGGCAGCACTATTCGTCCCCTTAAGGTGAGGATCAGAGCATTGGAGAGCTATAAGACAAGAGGATGAGCACTATCCTATAGCCTCACATATGAGATCCTGTAAGGGCCAGGTAGTTCACAAAGATTTCAGGTTTTTTGGATTTCAATACTGTGAAACAAATCCAAGGGGTGGGAATAGAGAATTGGCACTAAGAAGGAAAGAATCAACTTGGATCATGCGATTAGGGGCAGTGGAGCATGGTTTAAATTCTGACCATGAGTTAGAATATTTTCTTGGGGGCAGATAGAAAGG